>NC_031786.1:2001000-2041439 GCF_001522545.3 Parus major | reverse complement strand
GCTCCATCCCGGCTCCGCTCCATCCCCGCCGCTCCCGGTCCCTCCTAGGCCCCGCCCCCCCGGGCCCCGCCCCGTTCTGTGATTGGCTGCTGGCTCGCGGGGGGCGTGTCCGGCGGTCCCGTATTAAAGATACCATGGCCGCCCGCAAAAAGGGGCCGCGGGCGGGCGGGAGCGCAGTGCGAGCCGAGCGGGCACCGGGCACGGCCTCGCCACGGATCTTACCCCTTCTCCTTGCCGACACCTCCCCAGCGGCCGCCGCAGGTAAGAATCGCCTCCTTGCCCCCGTCTCTCGCCGCCTCCCCGAGGAGCGGAGGCGATGCGCGGCGCGCGCGCTGTCGCGATACCCCCGCGATAAAGCGGCCGCTGCCTGCGGCTCGGAGAAGAGGGGGAACTCCTGCGTTTCTCACGGAGCTATTCTCAGCGCCGAAAATAATTCGATAGGTATGGCTGGAGCGCCCGAGCATCTGCTTCCAGCATCTGTTTGTGCTCATAACTTTCCATGCACCAGCTGCTCCCCCCCCTTTTTTTTTTTTCCCCCCCTCGGGATATTTTATCCTGGGGAAGGGCTGGAAGTTCGCACGGAGCGCACCGCTCCATCCCTTCGCCTCCTTCTCGCCTGTTGTTTCCTGCACGGAGGGAAGGCAGAAGCGGCGAGTCTCGGCACTCGGTTTGAGCGTCCGGGATGGTTGAGAGAGCTGTGAAATGAACCTGTAGCTTCATTCATCGACACGATGCGAACGGGAAGGCTCCTGTGTTTTTGACCATCCTGCCAAAAAAATGGGAAGCGGCAAAATAAAAACAAGAATAATAATAATAATAATAATAAAAAACCATCTGGGGAGGCAGCGAAGAGCTGTATTGTTTCAGCTTAGCTCATGACAGTGAAAGGAAAAAATACTGATAAGCAAAGGCAGATGGATTTGGGGGGTCAGTGACCGGGGCGGGGGACGCTGGGGACCCGCAGGTGCCGCTGGCCTGGCCTGAGCCGGACCCGCGGCTCTGTCCCCACCCCGCAGGCTGCCCGCACTTGTCTCCGTGGCTCAGCCTTACCTTTACACTTGTTTGCTTTTCCATCCTCGCAGCCGGTGCGCCGCGTACACCCCCTGGTGATGGCTGCTCCTCTCGGAGTTATTTTGTCACCAGCTACAAATACCCCGAGCCCGTCTCCTTGGCAGGACAGCAGATGCGAGTGCCACTTGTCCTTCCCTTTCTCCTATTTCTTCGCACCCATTTCCCTGCATCATGTGCTCTTTTTGCATTTTTTTCTCCCCCTCGCTGCCTGTCCCTGAAGGTCAGATCCTTCTCCTGAAGGCAGCTCGGCGCTCCGTGTAACTTGAGTCGCGCCCGGAGCAGCGGAGGAGCCCTGGGGAATGACTTTTAAGGAGAAAGGTTACAGGGGTGGCTGTGCCCGGCAGCGAGGGAGCAGGAATGTGGGAACAGGCTTGGCTGGGGCCAGAAGCTGCTTTGTTCTGCTTTCCGAGGGCAGCAGGGAGGGCGCTTGGCTGAGGTGGTGCTGGTGCTCTCTTGGCAACATGTGCCCGGCTCGCTCCGCAGGGCTCGGTGGCGTCAGCCGGGGAATAACAGCTCCAAGCGCTCCCTGCTGCTCCTCTCTACCCCTCCCCTGCTCCTCTGCACTCCGGAGTTGTCCCTCAGTCTTTAACCTCTGCACAAATCCCTTCCTGCTGCGCCTTGCGATGTGAGCGTCCTTCCCCAGCGCAGGTCTGGAGGGGGATGCTCAGGGTGAAGCTTTGGGCTCCTCACGGTGGCATTTCCCCAAATGCTGGCTCAGAAATGCTGCAGATGCAGCACAGCCCCATCTTCCCCCCTCCTCCAAGCATCTCCTCGCAGCAGAGCCAGCCAGGCTCTCCCATCCCATCTCATCCCTTCCCAGTAATCCCGTGTCCCTGCCACTGCTGGTGATTCCAAACCGTGTTGCTTGTCATTCCTTCCAGGAGGAAAGGTCACCTGGATTAATAATAATAATAATAATAATAATAATCATAACAACACACCTGGTGATGATTGAATTTACAGCTCTGTGTCTGGCTGCCCTGCACTGTGCCCAGTTAGGCAGATACTGGGGTGGGTCGGTGGTGCTGGGCTGGCTCCCTCTGCCCAGTGAGGATTGCAGGGCTGCTCCCACACCAGCCTGGAATTTTTGGTGCCACCAGCAGCTGATGCTGGGGTGGAGTGAGGGGCAGCAGCGTTGTCCAGCCTTTGAGCAGCAGGTGGATTGGCACCATAAGAAGTAGGATTAGGTTTTCCTGCTGCTTTGTTCCTGGGTTTTTTGGGGGAACTTTTGGTGGAAGTGGTTGTGAGGGTCAGGGTGAGCACAGAGCAGGTGCTGGGGCAGCCAGTGGATCCACAGGGCATTTCACAGGACCTGTATTTCCACGAGCAAGAGCGAGATCAGCCCTTCTGGCTGATCCCTGTGTGTGGTGCTGCTCCTGCTCCCATCCCACCCATCCCATCCTCCTCCCATCCCACCCATGCCATCCTCCTCCCCGCTCCGAGCACTCGCAGGAGGAGAGGCACTTTGTGCTGGAAAAGCAGGCAGAGAGCTCTGCCGCCCTGGGGTGTGCCAGAGCTTTGTGCACTTCCAGCAGGCTCCAAAGCTGTCCCCAGGCTCAGCCCCAGCTTTGGGGGTCCCTGGAACCAAAGGGGTGCAGCTCCACTCCCACAGCACCGCCAGCGAGGAGGGATCCAGGCACGGGACAGGAGGGAAGAGGTGCTCAGTCCTCCAGGGGAGGAACATGACAAATTCAGGTCCCAAACTTCTAAATGCAGCCACAGGACATTGGCTTTAGGATTTCAGGGATTTGTGGAATTCAAACAAGTGTCCTCAGGTCGAGACTTTTGTGGGAGAAGCTGTGTATTCGAACACTTTAAATGTTACATCTTCCCCTCCACCACAAGTTCTCCTCTAAAATCCGGGAAAGAATAGGAAAAAACCAAACTTTAGAATAAACTGTTTCCTAGGCTGTGTGTTTCCATCAGCTTGGAACAAAACAGGCTTTGACCGTGGAAGTCGAACATGACTGTGATTATAGGATGTGGTTTATGGGAGTGATCGATTTGCAGAGCAGTGCAATGGCTTTTCAAGAAGTTTTTTTTATGTGGGATGTATTAACAGTAATTTCACTTCCCTGCCGTGCTCAGGTTTCTAATAAAAGTGGGGTTTTGGCCAAAACAAACCATTTAAGTGAGCATTAAAAGAATTCTTTTGTATTTTTGAGCATGATATCCTGACGGGAATGAGAAAACCCGTGAACAAAAAGGTGTAAGGGGGCAAAAAAGTGGATTCTTACACACTGGAGGCACAACAGCTGTAAGAGTAAGAGTAAGTGCCCAGAGTAAGCTCCACCAGAAGCGTTCAGTGCTGAGAGCTGCACTCAAACGGGCATTACAGAACCCGCCAAGAGCTGCCAAAATGTCTTGTCTGAGCTGAAGTCACAGATGACTAATCTTGGCAGGCAGGCAGCGGGACACTTTCTTGCACAACAAACAGGAGCGAGGGGAAAAGAGGAGGTGAAAGTAAACCCTGAGGAGATCCTGGAGGGAAAAGCAGCCTGCACAGAGCTGGTGATGTTGCCGTTTGTCACCTGCTCTTTTCCTAACAAGTGTTTGCTGAGCTCAAGCCTTTGTAATGTGGCCGGAGGATGTGGGAGGGCTTTGCCGAGTTGTTTGGAACCGCTCAAGTTTTTGGAGCACCTCGGCAGGGCTTTGGGGGCTGCTGTTGTTGGGAAAGGAGATAACATCTCATCTCCAGCTGTTGTCAGATTCCAGTCAGAGGAAGAGCAGAGGTCCTGCCGGGCAGGGGTTGTGCTCCACGGTGGCTGCGGTTTTGTTGGCTTTTGGACAAACTCCGATGAGTTTTGATAACATTAATTTAGGAAAAGCACCGTGATTGAATCCCCTGCTACTGTAAATGGTTCTGGAGCCTCCCATGCCGTGCCAGAGGGACAGCAGACATTCCTCTCCAGCTGGCTTTAGCTTTATTCCCTCCGTGGGCCATGTGTGGCTGGAGCAGTTGCTTTAATGCATCCCTTCTCCTCTGCAGTATTTCAATTCCATTTCCTGATATGCAGTACATGACTTAATGGATGACGCACTTGTTAAAAGCTAGACCTGGGTCTCAGCCAGACCTCCCTGAAACAAGTTTTTGGTGGCTTCTCCCCTCAGGAAGAGAGTTTTGTAGCCTTTCTGCCGAGTCTTGGTTGGTGACATTTCAGACCCTCGGGTCTCTCGGGACCGTCACCCGCTGGAGATGGAAGGGGCTGCCTCGGGCTCCTCTTTCACTCCTAAAGGTGTTAGGAAGGCACTCAGCTGATTCTGCTACGTTTTACTGGTGGCTGTAGCAGGAGCAGATGAGAAGCTTAAAAGGTTTAATTTTTATGTACAACTTAGGCCAAACTTGAGCGTAAAAACTACAGAAATCCCGATGAGTTTGTGGAGTTAGAGAGAAGCAACTGCAACAGTGAAATTTGCTGAGAATACACAACTCCTTTTAGCTTAATACAATTGTATGTGCTTTAATTTAATGGAATCACTTCCCTGTCTCTACCTTCCCCTTTGCTCTCTCCCTGCTTTGTCACGGGTCAGATGGTCCACGAGACACATCATAAGTCGCTACAGTATTTGTGTTTGAACAGAAGGATGTTAAAGGGAATTGTTTCTTTCAAAATAAGCAGAACTCACGGTTATAAATAGCAGAGAGATCCTTTGCGTGCCCAGCTTTAAAGCCAATATTGTTCAGACTGGTGTGACACAATCCCCTCAGCGCTTTCCTTCGGGAAGGGCAATTCCTTCCTCGCAGTAACGATGTGTGACCCCTGTCCACGCACAGCTGCGAACATTGAGCACTGCTGAAAATGTCATTAAGAAAGAGGAAACTTTCTGCACAGGTGTCATTTTCCTCGATTCCTCATGCTTTTCCTCCAGGATCTAAAGTGCCATTTCTCTTTCTCTTGCAGACCATGCCCTCTCTATGACGGTGGCTTGCTGAGCTCACTCTGCATGCCAGAAGATTGTCCTTGGTCGGTCCGAGGGCTTCTGGGGACTCCGGCCTCTGCCCGGTTTTTCCGCGTGTGTGTGTTCCTGTAGAACTTTCAAAACTGTTTCTCCAAAGGGTTTTGCAGAAACTCAGACTGTTTTCTAAAGCAGAAGCACCTCAGTCCCCGGCAGTAGTGATGGGCAGCGTGCGAACCAACCGCTACAGCATCGTGTCTTCAGAGGAGGACGGCATGAAGCTGTCCACCATGGCCGTGGCCAACGGCTTCGGCAACGGCAAGGGCAAGGTCCACACCCGGCAGCAGTGCCGGAGCCGCTTCGTCAAGAAGGACGGACACTGCAACGTCCAGTTCATCAACGTGGGCGAGAAGGGGCAGCGCTACCTGGCCGATATCTTCACCACGTGTGTGGACATCCGCTGGAGGTGGATGCTCGTGATCTTCTGCCTGACCTTCATCCTCTCCTGGCTTTTTTTTGGCTGTGTGTTTTGGTTGATTGCGCTGTTGCACGGGGATCTGGAGAACCAAGAGCACAGCAAGCCTTGCGTGTCTCAGGTGAGCAGCTTCACCGCAGCCTTCCTGTTCTCCATCGAGACCCAGACTACGATCGGCTACGGCTTCAGGTGTGTCACCGACGAGTGTCCCATCGCCGTGTTCATGGTGGTGTTCCAGTCCATCGTGGGCTGCATCATTGATGCCTTCATCATTGGTGCCGTCATGGCAAAGATGGCTAAACCAAAAAAGAGGAACGAAACTCTGGTCTTCAGCCACAATGCCGTGGTGGCCATGAGGGACGGGAAGCTGTGCCTGATGTGGCGCGTGGGCAACCTGAGGAAAAGCCACTTGGTGGAGGCGCACGTGCGGGCGCAGCTCCTGAAATCCAGGATCACGTCGGAAGGGGAGTACATCCCCCTGGATCAAATCGACATCAACGTGGGCTTTGACAGCGGCATCGACCGCATCTTCCTGGTCTCCCCCATTACAATAGTGCACGAGATCGACGAGGACAGCCCTTTGTATGACCTGAGCAAACAGGACATGGACAATGCTGACTTTGAGATCGTGGTCATCTTGGAGGGCATGGTGGAGGCCACCGCCATGACCACCCAGTGCCGTAGCTCATATCTGGCCAACGAGATCCTCTGGGGCCACCGCTACGAGCCCGTGCTCTTCGAGGAGAAGAACTACTACAAAGTGGACTACTCGAGGTTCCACAAAACGTACGAAGTGCCCAACACACCCATCTGCAGTGCCAGGGACTTAGCGGAGAAGAAATACATCCTCTCCAACGCCAACTCCTTCTGCTACGAGAACGAGGTGGCCCTCAGCAGCAAGGAGGAGGACGAGATCGACACGGGGGTGCCTGAGAGCATGAGCACGGACACCCACCCGGACATGGAGCACCACAACCAGGCAGGGGTGCCCCTGGAGCCGCGGCCGCTGCGGCGGGAGTCGGAGATATGACTGGCAGGCTCTGCCTCTCCCGCGTGGCTGGAAGGCAAAATCCCCACCGTGTCCGTCGGGCAAGGGCTCGTTGACCTGAGAAGTTGGCCCAGAAGAGTTTGCAGACAACGGTACTGTGGAAGAGTGGCGTGAAGGCAGCAGACCCGAGGAACCCAGGCTGGTTTTAGGGCTGTCCTCAGAGGAGGGACGACAGGAAATGAACTCTAAACACAAAGCACTAAACATGTCTAAGTATGAACAGAAGGCACATATGTTGTAGAATAAATTATGTATATATTTTTTTACAAAACTTGAACTTGCAGGCAAGCTTTGGTTGGGTTATTATTATTTTTTTTTTCAACTTTTTCCAGAATGCTTCTCTCTAGGGAACAAGAATGTTTTTAATGGCATAACAAAGGCAAGAATCTGCCTTATTATTATTATTATAATTATTTTTTAAAAAGCTGCTGCTAACTACATGAACACAAATGGTTATTTTTGTTGCAGTGTAGTTTTTATTTTCTCTTGTGTAATTTAAAAAGAAAAAAAAAAAAAAAGTCAGTGTTGAACTTTTTGGGTTGAAAAGCTCGTGATCAGAGAGGCCAATGTTGCCAGAAAGTTTAAACTCCTTTTGAGGCCAGTAGTTGATAGCTAGAATCAATTTCTCTCTTTCCAATTACATAAGGGGCATTATGTAATATCAGGCCAATCAGTAGCCTCCAGCAAAATTATGATTTTTTTGGGGGGAGAATTTAATTCTCTGTTTAAAGGAAAAATGAGACAAAAGATATGTATACATAGGAAAAAGTACTACGTTAAACTACCTAAGTGGATACCAAAGAAAATGCACAGTTTTGCACAGTGGAGTTTATTTAAAAAAAAAAAAAAAAAGAAAAAAAAGAAACAGGCTGCTTTAAACAAAAAAAAAAAATTCAAACCTCAGACACTTTTTTGGTTTTGACTTTTTTCTTTTTTTTTTTTTTTTCTTCCTTTTGTTTCAAAGACCTTTATTTTGCACCTTATTCTAAAGGCTTAAGGCTCGGATCTAAAGTGAGCTGGGCCTCCTCCTCTTTCCCCCCGTTCTTCTGTGAGGGGAATAAAATCCCTCTTTTCTTGTAGAGGGAAAAAGCTCAGCTGGGGGAAGCAAACCAGCATCATCTGCGTGTCCTCCCTGGCCTGCCCCAGCCCCTCAGCTCCGAGCGGAGGAGCTTTCCCCGACCCTGTGCCATGGACACGCCGTGCAGCTGCTGGCTGATGCCAGGGGCTGCCGGAGTTTGGCCACGGATGAGCCAAGCAGCAGAGAAGTCCCCAGGAGGAGTTTTTTGAGGAGGGAGGAAGAGGAGGAAAGGGCCTCGGCAGCGCAGCGCTCGGGAGTGGCGGAGGGACGGCAGCGCTTTGTGTGAGACGCTTCTCTTCAGCAGGGCAGGGTGTGAGGAAGGTGGATTTCCATCTGGTGGAGAGAGGGGTTCCTTGGGGAGGATGAGGCTGCAAAGGGAGCTTCATCTCCTGCCTCCCTCCCCGGCAAAGCCCAGCTGGACGCTCAGCGGGTGACGCTCACCCTGCACTCGCCACCGAGCGGATTTTGTCACCTTCAGCAAAGCTCTGGTGGCATTTTGGCTCCTTCACCCAGAAGGCTTTAAATTCTCTGTGCCTCTAAGCTCAAGGAGACAGCAAAGCTGTGCTTGGCCCCCGCTCGCGGGGGGTGGCAGTCCCGGACGACTCTTGCAGTATTGGATCACTGTATGCCATTAAAAAACAGCTTGTTCTAGGTCTGGTGTCTTCTGCACACGGAGATCTGTGCAGGCCTCTGGCCCCTGCCTGGCGGAAGAAATGCCTGCAATGAACTGCTTTCTGATAAAGATGCTGTCTGCAGCGGGCGGGGTGGGAACTGGGCGAATTCCATGTGGAAAACACAGATTTGGCTCCTGGAGAGGGCAGAGGATGAAGTGCAAGTGCTGAGCTGTTACTGGGGTGGGAGGATGGAGAAGGAAGGGAAGGGTGGACGTTTAAAGGCGGTCTGGTTGCAGTTTCTTGCGGTGGAGACAACGGGGTGCTGCTGGTGCTGCTAGCGGTGATGTTCTTGCGAAAGGAGAAAAACCAAACCAAAGAGTATTCAGTGACACAGAGGGGGCACGAAAACACAACGGGGAAAGGGAGGCTGAGCAGGAGAAAGGGGACCTGATCTCAGATCAGCATCCCCCAGGTGCACAGTGCTCCCCCCAAATGATACTTGAGATTTTTGAGGGAGAGATGAGAGATGGGGGGGATGGAAAATTCAGGATTCGTCGCATTTCTTTGACACACAAGAAATCCAGAGAGTTAAAATCCCCTCCCCTTTAACATTTCTGGTGCAGAGGTTTTGGGTTTGTTTGATTTTATTTTTTTTTCTTGTTTGTTTGTTTTGTTTTTCAAGTCGGTTTTTCAGAAATATTTTTAAAAATTGTACATTTTATAAAGTTTATCAAGTATTTTCATATTTAAAGCCAAATGTAAATAGAAGTCTGTAAAGGAGGACGAGGAGAAGACAGTGAAAAGGCCACAAAAAAAAAGTATCAATTCAGCTCAGCAGTCTCGGCTCGCTAGGACTAGATGCTACAGGTTAGCATGATTTTTAGCAAATTACTTGCAAGCCTTATAGGATTCCTAATGCTCTGAACTTCTCTTTATTTATTTTTTAAGCATGGACTTTTCATTTGAGAACACGTTCTAGTTACTGGTGTTTTTGCAGAGCTCCCAGAGCCGTGTCCAGGGGGGTGTGTTGAGGTGTAATCCATTGCTAATCTCTGCTTGTTCTTTCTTTCACAACCCTTTGTCTTTGGCCAGGGAATCTCACATTTCAGCCCTGGCTCTGGGAAGCTGCTGGGAAGAGCCTTTTTGCCATCAATTTTGGCTTTCTCAGCAGCAAATTGGAGGAATATTTAAAAAAAAAAAAGTTATTTTTAAGGACTAGGCAGTGACTGACAGCTTTCCTTCAGTTCCCATCGATCCTGGGCCAAGCTAATGCTGACATTGAACTTTAAACTTTAAATGTTTTAAGCTGATGGAGCCCTACCCAGAGCCTCCCCCAGGCCTCGGTTCAGCCTCTTTATCCAGGATAAATTGGCTCTCCCGGCTCGCACGGAAGTTTTTATCCTGTTTTTTGCTTAGGGGCTGGGGGGGAATATGTTATTTCTGCCCTTCCCTGAAAATACTTGAATGAGACACATTGTCTGACCCATAATTCTGTGTACAGTGACAGGAGCAGAGGCAGGTGGGGATGCTTCCCTCCCTCCGACTCTTCCCTGCGAGTTGTCCTGGGTTAAGCTGCCGGGGTAGGAATCCTCACTCATTAGCTGGCTTTAATTACCCTCTCAGCCCTCGGAGAAAGACAAAGGGTTGCGATATTTCATTTGTCCTGGTAGGTTTTCTCTCTCACGATGGATTACGAGGTGAAACTGAGAAGTACTGTAATGTCTTTCATTCTGGCTGCTCACCACATTGTGAAGTAGAAGGTGCTGCCTAGCTGCCACCCCACAGCCCATCAGAAGCTGATTTTTTAAGGACTTTTTTTTGGCCTGCAGCTCTTGTGAGAAGAACAATCTCGGCGTCTGACAGTTGTCCATGACTCTTTTCCTGTTTGCAGCCTTTTTGTATCGAAGTCTTCCTAATGTACTGCACAAATTGTGGATTGTACAGATTTTTATATATTATGTCTTATTTTATTATTTCTAAATAAATAATTAAAAAAAAAAAACAAACCCAAACGTTGAGGATGAGCTGTGTGTGTGCTGCCTGTGTGTAGAGGAGGAGGGAGGTGGGTCTGGAGGGGGTCTGGAGCTGTGTTTATTGTCTGAGCACTTGAGGAACAGAGACAGCTCGATAAAAGGCAGGAGGGAAAGGTGATCCCACCCTTATTTCCCAGGGGAGAACACAAAACCGAGGTTTGTACCAGAGGAAAATCTGTCCCAGGCGAATTCAGGACCTTTCTGGAGGTCACACCTGGGGCTGCAGAGCCCCAGCTCATGCCTTGCCTCCGAGTGAGCTCCAAAGCAGGAATGGGTGGGGGATGAAAGCACCCAGAGCATCAGCAAACAGCACTGGAAGGTTTGGGAAGGGATTAAAAAATCAGACAGCAAAAGTCATCTTGAAATCCCCACGTTTCGTGTCTGCCTGGAACATCTCCTTATTGAGAGATGTTCCATCCCTGATTTCCCTGAGCCCAGTGTCCCCCACAGGCTCAGCACAGGGCACTGGAGGAGCCCCAGAGAGCTGTGAAATCCCCATTTGTGCAGCCTCCAGGGCAGATATTGAGGCTGCACGACCCTGACTCAGCTCCCAAGTGCTGATCCAGCAGGGATCAAACGCTGCTGCCCCGCTGAGGGAACATTTCCATGCAGGTTTGACCCCTCTGCTGATTTCCCAACCTTTTTATCAGCCTGTAATGCCGTTTAACCATGGCTGGAGCCCTGACCCTGCCCAGCTGGATTCCGTTTTTACATCCAAATTGACTCTTGAAACCGAAAGGTCTCTCGGAGAGCTCACCATCACCACAGGGCTGCATTTCGAGGATTCGCTGCCCCAAGCCTGCATCTGCTTCTTCTCCCTGTGCTGAAATGCATCCTCGGGCATGAACTGAGCACAGGGCTGGGGACCAGACCTGTCCCTTCCCTAAATCATGAGCACCCTCTCCTGTCAGTGCCTCTGCTCGGGCGAGTCCAGCACCATTAAACACCGATCTCAGTGGCCAGCAAGGCAATAATTAAAATTTCCCCTTTTGTCTGCATCCAGCCGAGCTGAAAGATGCTCAGTGGGCTCCAGATGTGCTGCCCAGAGCCTGGCAGAGGGAATAAAATGGCACAGAGAACGTGGGGAAGCTGCAGGACACGGGCAGCTGGGTGCTCCTGCACAGCAAAATGCACAGCTTTATCAAACAGGACAGAAAAGGGAAAGCAATGAAAATTATAGAAAAGTCAAGAATGAAATTATAGAAAAGTCAAGAATGAAATTATAGAAAAGTCAAGAATGAAATTATAGTAAAGAATGGAATTTTAGGAAAAAATATAAAAAATTAAATACAAGTCTTGAAAATATGTATTTTTTTTTACTCCTTCCAAACTTTTCATTAAAATAAAGATTATAATCCAACACTGATGTTTTCAGCTTGCTTGAGTATGCAAATCCAGGGTGTCACAGGCAAAGCAAATGCAGCTTAAGAGTTTTGGGTGGGCAGGACAAACACAAATGTTCCAGCAATTTATGCATTTTATATTATCCTTTAAAAATAAAAATGCTGCCCTTGCCTTTCCCTTCCTTACCAGCTTGGATTTCAACCTGCAACAGATTTTATTTTAAAAAATCTCCTTTGAGACTTGTACAAATGACATATTGAACTGAGATATCCCTGCTGGATCCCTCTGGTTGGGAAGGAGTAAGTTGCAGCCTTTTGCTTTCCAGGATTTTTTGTTGTGCTGAATTTTTTTTTTTTTTTGGTCAATATACCCTGTAAAAATTCTGTGTAAATATCCTGCTGTGCATGAAGTTCATTTGGCATGCAAATCAGCTCATTAATTAGGCATGCAGGGTGCCTGCTGGCTGTCTCATGCACACAGCCTGGAGCTCACTGGAAACTCCAACAGCGGCTCTAAATAAAGAACACACCAAACCAGAGCACTTTGAGGTCACCACCTCAGAAATCTGAATATTGAGCTTTGAGAAGGACCTGGCTGCTGGTGCTGCCCAGGACTCACAAACTCCAAGATTCCACTGAACTCATTAGTGGAGTTTAATTGATGTGGAATAGGAAAGGATGGATTTCTGTAGCTGAGCAGTGCAGGATCTTTATGGCAGGGCAGGATCTCACCCCGGGGCACAGAGATCACCCAGAGAAATAACTCTGCTTTTTGAGCTCTGTTCTTGGAGCCTTTGAGTGCTCTGAAATGGGAGCTGTTGCATCTGGGAGGGATGAATGTCACCTTTGAGAAAAGCATTTCTCTGGATTTCTGTGGGATCTTGCACTCACAGAATTCAAGACAGCCCAGAAAAACTTTTATTTTATTTTTTTTTCCTCCTCCCCACATTGATGATTGCACTGGCCTCACTTCTGCTGGAAAGGCAGAAGTGGATCAAAAGTTGTTATTTTTCTCTGTTTACACCTAAAGCAAGAGAGTTTTGGTTGCTGCAGGTGACTCAGGATCCCTTTGGGATGGAAGTGAGGGAATTCCCTCCTGCCTTCTGCAGGAGAGTCTGGCAAGAGATGTCTGTGCTCTAATAAAACCCCTCAGCTAACTGAAAAATAAAACCCAGAAGTAAAGCTTTAAAGGAAAAATAAAGTGAACAGAAGCATGGAGCGGCTCAAATGCACACACTGCACTTCAGAATTATGATTTGCAGGACCCCTGTCTGCAGGATTTGGGGGATTGCAGTGGCACAGCTGGAGGAGGGAAGAAAATAATTCCATGGGAGATGGCAGAATGTCCCAACTTTTGCCTTGCAGAGGATGTGCTGGTGGAGATTTGGGCTCCTGGAGGTCACAGCGTCCTTGGCCTCCCTTTTCCCTCTGTTTCTGGCCAGTCCCAGCTCTGATCCCATGTGGGAATCGAGTTCTGGGAGTGGCAGTGGGATACAGAGGATGTGGATCCCCCCATGGCTCTTCTCCACATTCTGGTCACTCCTGTCAGCAAGAAACCAAAGGATTAAAAGCAATTAGGGAAGCCCTGATTTATCCTAATTAGAGCCAATACTGGAGCTCTATTAGAGAATTTATCTCCAATTCTCCAAGGCTTTCTCCCAGTGCTCTCTGGAGTTCACTCTGCCCTTCTCATCCCTCCCTGCTCGCGGTGACAGCAGGCTGTGATCCCAGGACCCTGCTGCCTTTGGTATTTACCTTCAGAGCTGGAACATTTCCACGCCTTTGGAGCGTGCTGGCATTTGCTGATAGCTCATTAAATGTTGTGATGGAGTCCTGCTGCAGCCCTGCCCTGGGTGTTTCACGGGCTGGGGCTGCCAGGATTGCAGGGCCTGTGATGCCTCAGGGTTTCATCTTTTGTATTTCCCATCTATTTGTGATCCTGCAGCTCTTCAGTGGATAACTCCAAACTCCACACACAGTGCCAGCTGCTGCTTCCCCATTTGCCTCAGACACAACAATTCCTCTCCAGGCCTGGCAATCAAGGACACCTCACTCAGGCCCCGAGAGATGCAAACAAAAGGGAGTTGGGGGCAGCAAACTTGGGGGAAATGACTTCATTCCCTGCAGCTGGAATTGGGAGATGAACCCCCAAGATGGAAATGGACCCAACTTATAAAAGTGTGAAACCCGTGAGTCCTCATCCATTTTGGGTGGGCTTCATCTGCCCGAAATGTCCCTGAAGGCCCTTCCATCAACAGAACTGCTTTTTATTCCCTTAACTTTGCCTGGCCTCTGGGTTTAGGTAGCCCAAAAGGCATCACCTGTCCCATGGCATCGTATCTGACAGATTTTCTGTCAAATTAACTCCAGGTATGTGCTGAGTAAACATCTTCAGAACCTGTGGACAAAAAGACTGTGCAAGATTCATGAATCCATGCAAATCAGGATGAGATCTGTCAGCCCAGCTCCGCCAGGAATCCCTGGAGCTCAGCATGTTGTGACAGCCCTGGCTGAGGCAGAGCTGGTGTTTCTGTGCAGATAATGAGAGCTCTTTCATCCCCAGTGGCCTTTCCAGGGAGCCATCCTCGTGCTCAGAGCCGTGCTCTCATCAGGCAGAAACTGAACCACTGGGAGAGAGCAGGGAAAAGGGATGGGAGCAGCGTTTCCATGTCGTGTTCCTCCTGTTTGCCCGCTGCAGGAATCGCGTTGTGCCGCCCCACGGATCCCCTGGAGCAGGGGACAGAGATATAAGAGAATAAAGTGGGGATTTATTAAAGGCCTTCAGCAGTGCAAAATCCTCACAGAAGCCACACCCAGGATGGACAATGGGCACCAGCTTTTCAGATCATACAGTTTCAGATTATTACAATTATAAATTTGGTCCATTTCCATATCAGGGGTTAATTCTCCAATTACAGCTTCAGGTAATGAAGTCACATTCCCCTGCTTTGCTTCCCCCCAGATTCACTTTTGTTTCTGCTTCTCGGGGCTGAGGCAGAGGGTCCTTGGATCTCAGGTTTGGAGGGATTTTGTCTGGCCACACTGGAGGGAGTTCACCAACACTCCCTCTGGAGCTCAGAGTTATGCACCAAAGCAGCCCAGAACCTGAAAAACAGAAAAACTAAAAAACTTATGGCATCACCTAAATGTCACTGCTCCAGAAATGATTAAACAATCCTGTTGTGTCCTGGCTTTTCACACTTGGACTTTGTTTTGTTCCACATTAAAGCCATTTGCATGTGTTTGAGGTGTAATTAATTAGGTAGTGCTGGAAGGCCTCACACGCTCCAAGTCTGGCAGGTTTCCTTCCGAGGATATTTTCATGTCACTGGAGAGGTTGGTTTGGATGGTGCTGGGTGGGCAGGAGGAGCCTTCCCAGCGTTTTTACAGGTGATTTCATCTGCCCCAAAGGCTGGTGGAGTTTTGCTGACACCCAGGCCATCATCCAAGGAGCTCCAAGGCCTGGGAATGTCTGTGACTGGAGCATTTGGGATCTGCCTCCTGCTGCTCATCGCCCTCCTGCTCTGCCCCCAGTGCAGGAAGGACACGGAGAGAGCCCAGAGCAGGCACAAAGATGAGCAGAGGGATGGAGGAAAGCTTTTCCTATGAGGAAAGCTGAGAGCTGGGATTGCTCAGCCTGGAGAAGGCTCCTGGGTGGTTTCATTGCTGCATTCCAGAGCCTAAAGCTCTCCAAGAGAGCTGGAGAGGGACTTGGGACAAGGGATGGAAGGACAGGACACAAGGAGTGGCTTCAAACTGCCGAGGATAGATGGGATACTGGGAATTCCTGGCTGGGAGGGTGTTGAGG
This sequence comes from Parus major, assembly GCF_001522545.3. NCBI lineage: Eukaryota > Metazoa > Chordata > Aves > Passeriformes > Paridae > Parus > Parus major. The sequence continues at coordinate 2,026,072 of NC_031786.1, read as the reverse complement.
CCCTGGCACAGGGTGTCCCTGGATCCCTGGCAGTGCCCAAGGCCAGGCTGGATGGGGCTGGGAGCAGCCTGGGACAGGGGAAGGTGTCCCTGCCATGGCAGGAGGTGAAACAAGATCATCTTTAAGGCCCCTTCCAACCCAACCCATTCTGTGTCTATTTCCAGCAGTGCTGTGAGAGTCCACAAGTTACCCAGCAAGGAGCCCTGCTCTGTGTGACTTGTGCCAAAAACCACCCACATCCCACTCAAACCCTGCCTGCCCCCAGCACGAGACACGCTCAGCCCGTTCCAGTAGGGGAGATTTTGTCTCGGAGAGGAGATGACCAAATTCCTCTCTTGAAGTTTGTCTCCTCCACGTACCAAAAAACCTTAACAAACAGGCATAATGTGTGCCCTGGGGAGCAGAGCAAGCTGCTTTTCTTTTTCTTGGCTGGCTCAGTTCGTGCTGGAGTTGTGGGACTTTTCATCTCTGCGCTTGGAGGAGCGGAGTAAAAGTAGGATGATAGATTGTGGAAAAAATCACTGGCTGGCTTTCCTCAGAACCTCTCCCCTGCAGCTCCTCCTCCCGCTGTACTCCTTCCAGCACCCCAGAATTCCCTGCCTCCGTGCATGTTATGGCACCTTTGGGATGTGTTAGTCATAAGAATGAAGCTACTGGTGCTTTGCAGGAATATTTTCACTCTGGCTCTCGCAGGAGAGCTCTGACACAGCCCTGCTGTCGGCACGGCTGGGGCGCGTTTGCTCGCTGGTGCCTCCTGAGATTCCAGACCGCTCCAAAAAAACAGGGGGAAACATCCAATTTTTATTTCCTCAGGTATGCTGGAGGTCCTTCTGCTGCTCCTTGGTGGCGGTGGGGCTTTGGGGTGTGGGGTGGAGGTGGGATGGAGGCAGGAGTGGTGGCTCAGACGGGAGCTTTGTGCTGTCGTGTCCAGCTCCAGCTCTGCCCTTTCTCCTCCGAGCAGCGTCACCACAGGGCTGGGGGGACTTGGCTTCTCTCTCTCAAGGGTTCTTTTCTGCACTGGGAAAATTCACATCGATCCTTTCAGCCCAGGGAGCCTCCTTGGTGCTGTGGATGCCCCATGGGATCCCCTTTCCCTGGGACCTGGCTCCTCTGGGACCCAGCAAAGGCAGCTCCAGGAGTTTGCAGCAGCATCAGGAGGCACCAAATCCCCTCTAACAGTGCCCAGTGTGCCCAGACCCGACCTGGGCTTGGGCTGAGCCTAAATTTGCTTTCTTTAAATTCATTTGGATCTCAGGACTCATCTGTGATTGTGGGTAATTAACTCCTCACAGGGCAGCAGATAAGGGGGAGCTCCCCTGAGTTCTTGGACTTTTGCTCCTGGGGGTTCTGCCAGGCTCTTCTTCTCTCACATGGGGACATCTGGAGCCATTTCAGCAAAAGTTCCAAAAAGTGAGGTCAAACCCAGCTCTCTGACTCTCTGCTTTTGCACTTAAGTGTAGAATTCCTGGTTTATCCCAGCAGGTTTAATGCCAGCCCTGCTTTGGAAAACTTTTCCTGGGTATTTTAGGCCCAGCTCAGTAAAAAGCAATGGCTGGTCAAAAATTATCTGATATTATTATCAAATATTTTCCACCTGGCTTCTTATCAGGCAAGAAGGACAGGAAGACTTAAAATCCCAAAGGAATTAAATTAAAATATTCAGGTATTACAGGTATATTCAGACCTTTCATGCTCAGAGGGATTTCCTAATGTTCTCCACGTAACCACATGCATATTGTGGATATTATGGAAAAAAAATGGTGTGAAGGAAAACTTTTCCAGCCTGTCCACATTAAATATTCTCACACAGAGAACGAACTTTAAAATATTTCTCTCCTTTAGACAGAGATCTGGGGAACAAAAATCCATGAAAACAGCAAAGCACAGTGGTTAGAAAAGGTTTTGTTGAATGAAATGTCATTTTTTTTTGTTTTTATCCTTAGGGAACACTAAGAAAATTTTTCTTTCCGAGCCTGTCTCCTGAAACGAGCTCCAGGAGTGGTCACAACCTGCCATAAAAATGCCATGTGCAAGAGAATATATTTAATATCGGGCAAGCAGAATGGAACGATACGATCTGTTTGGGGTTGGAAGGTAAATGTTTAGACTTTTTTTTCCTTTGAAATAATCTGGGAGAGATGCTGGTTGGCTCAGTGGGAAATGAAATCACGGAGGATTTATGCCATTAATGACAGGCTATGATGTCAAAGACATTTGGCCCGTGGCCATAACCTTTTGTGTGGCTCTGGTTGACTCTTATAAATAAACAGCCCCACTCAGCTGCTGCCTACAGAGGAGTCCCCAGCACTTGGGTGCCCTGAAAAGCAGCACTTTTAAAAAAAAAAAAATCATGTAAAAAATCGAGGGGAAGGAGTTTTCTCCCCTCAGCATCTCTGGGTTCTGCAGCAGGGCTTGGTTAATGTTTAAATCAGCAACACCGAAACTGATCTGGCTTTTTGAAACCCTGCTGGCTCCTGTTGATTTGTAATTAATCAAAACCCCAGGCATGTGCTCAATAGTGTCCAGCACCACGGGTTTTGTTCCTTCTGTCCCGTTTGTGGTATGAAAAAGCAGATTTGTGTGGGTTTTAGAGCCACTCTGAGCTTAGCACAGGTGGGAGCGGTGCCAGGGCTGAGCCCAGGCAGGAGAGGTGCAAATCCCACTGCAGAGGGACAGGGAATTCCTGACACCTGCCCACCTCTCCTGTGCTCCAAACCTGTCCCCTCCAGGCCCTCACAGCCGTAATTCCAGTCATAGCTGGGCAGATAATGCCCAGGATTTGCCTGCAGCCATCCCAGCTCCCTGCTGCCGTTATTGGTGTCATTTTTCTCTTCACACAGAGCTGTGTTCCTTGGGGTTTTGTCCCTGGGGGTTGTGTTGCTGATGGCTCTCTGGTTTCCAGCCATTTCTGTGCCATTTCTGTGCCTTTGGTGACCACAATTAGCAGCATCCCAGTGGTCAGGGGGGTCTGTGAAGGTCCGAGCTGAGCAAGGTTTTGGTTTCTGTAAACCCCTGGTGGCTCCAGCAGGTCCCAGCTGTGCTGTGGGGTCCAGCTCCAGCCCAGCCCTGGGGTTTGGGCGAGCACCTGGCAGGGCTGTGCAGCTCCCAGGGCCAGAGGGGTGGCCTGGAAGGTGGCTCAGGACTGCTGGGACAGAGGGACACCAAAAACCCTGAAGGGTTGTGCCAGAGCTCAGCCACCGCCTCCAGGACTTCAGACATTTCCCCTTCTCCCCTTCCACTGAACAAAGTGAAGAAAAGCATCAAAAAGGCAGAAAAACAAATTTTTTGGGGTCTGTGCATCCTCAGGAGCAGCCAAAATTCAATCCCTTCAAACCTGCAGGCTGCAAATATCCCCAGGGAAACCCAGAGAGCCATGCAATGGTTTGGGGTGGGAGGCACCTTAAAGCTCCTTCATTAAAGTGCATCCCCCTGATTTAGGATCTGCTTTTCCCCCTTTTCTTTCTCTCCTCTTTCCCATCCCTTTTCTCATCTCTGACCACAGACAGTTGGACTTTGAGTCTTTGATGTCGTGGAGTGACTTTGGCACAGCTCCCTGGGTCTGTCTGGAGCTCAGAGGGCTCCAAACCAAGAGCCTGGACCAGGAATGGGTCAGGTCCCTTTGTCCTGGCCAGGAGCACGCTGCCCTGCCAGGTGTCCTGTTAACACCCTGCTCTTAATTAGCTCACACCACTAATTAGCACCGATGTGCAAAATGTAGCAGAATATCGAGCAGAAAACATCTCAATTTGGGCAGATTTATGCCCTGTGAATATTATTTCCCTTTAATTTCAAGTCCCTTCAGCTGAAACATCTTCTCCCCCAGGGGTGGAGTCTCCTGGGCAGGGTTGCAGGGCAGAATAAGAAAAGAACTTTAACCCATGTTGTAAACCATTTATTAATATTGAATAAACCCCTGCCTTCTTTCAACACAAATAAAATATTACTGCTCTCCAAGCTGAAATATGCTGAAATGGAGCAAAGATTTCTATTTTTCCAAAACAAACAGTCTTCAAGTGAGGTCCTTTTGCAATTATTTTAGAGATCTTTTTGTGGGTTGGACGGGGGCCTAAAAATAATGCTGTAGATTTTAAGCTCTGACAGTACCAATAATTACAGTGCTGTAACTCAGCCCAAGCACCCCACTTTCCTCTGGGTATCAGGGCTCCCTTTTTCTCCTTGATGTTCAGAGCATTTTAATGTATTCTGGTTGAACATTTAATCCTCAATCACCAGCTCCTCTGGAAAATACACTCTTGTATTTTTAGGACTGGAAAAGGACAGAGGGAACTTGTTTCTCCCTGTTAAAGCTGTAATAAGTGTCTCTACTAATCAAGAGGGGAGGGAGGGGAGGAAAGGGAATAATGTGGCAGTTTTAGTGATCCAATTCCGTCACAAAACAAGAATGTGAAGAGTGAAACGCAATCACCAAACAGCGGAGCTGCTCTGACATCCCGCAGCACTGGAGGTGCCAGGGCTGCTGTGTGCTGGGGCAGGTGGATGAGAGGTCTGAGCCCAACCCAGCCACATCCTCCAGCCTGGGAGAGCCATTTCTGGTCCCTTTTCTGTCCTGAGCCAGCCCCCAGCAGGATCCATGGCCAACACTGGGGCTCTCTGCAGCAAAACTTCCAGAGAAGCTGTGGCTGCCTCGTCCCTGGAATGTCCAAGGCTGGGTTTGGAGCATCCTGATAAAGTGGAAGGTGTCCCTGTCCATGGCAGGGGTGGGCCTGGATGGGTTTAAAGTCCTTTCCAGCCCAAACTGCTCCATGATTCTGTGATTTCAATCTGTAATTTTATCTGCCCTCCCTCCCTGCCAGCGGGGAGATCTGGTCCCACGTGCCGAGGAAGCAGCAGAGAGGAGCCAGCGCTGTTTGCTGCACGTTTGGTTGCAGCTCAGCATTGCTCCAGAAGAAATTAGGATGTCATCTTGGGTCATTTGACTAATTTTGGATTAATTTTTGAGGATGCTTTGAGGCTCATCTAATGAGAGGCTCCTCCTGAGACAGCAGGGACAAGGCATTGGTGAATGCAAGGGAACATTGTATTATTTCCACTGCTCTATTCCACAGATTGGAAGGGGAAGATAAATACCCTGGTAGCTGAGATAATCCTGGTGGAACAATCCTGTAATATCTGCTGCAAGCTGCGTGCACGACTGGATTGGGAACTTCCAAATGGGAACATTTCCAGTGTGAGCAGTGTCTCGCCTCTGATTTAAATTCCCTTAATTCTACCCTTGAAGATTCTAGTCCTTTACACTTAAAAAGGGAGAAATGCTTATTATTTGTGCTTGGGAAAGGAGACAAGACCTTTGAGTCTCAAAATGTGCTTTTTCTCCCTTTTCCTTTCCTTCAGAAAAATGTAATTGCACACAAACCCCCTCTAAACAATTCTCCTTGGCTGCCTGAAGAGTCCCTTGGCTGAATTGTAAATCACTATAAAGTGCACCAAAATAAAAAAAAAATAGCAAGATCAGGGCACAAATGAGGTTTGGAGCTGTCTAGTCTGGGGTTCTGTGAGGTAATTAAATCAAGGAGACTTTCTGATCTATAGAAGGGTCAATGTAGCAGGGCAGTGCTTTGAACCATGGGCTCATTAAGGCACAATTGCCTTCTTTGCTGCCCGGATTGTTTATAACAGAGGATTATTTCAGAGCAGTCAATAACTGGAGAGCATAAATCACAGGGCAGGAAGAGTTATCCCCACTTGATGGGCCAGATCCTCGGCTGGTATAAATCCCTGCTGCCCCACTGGTGTCACCCCAGGGCTTTATTTACACAGTCCCAAGTTCTGCCTCATGCTGGTCCCGTTGGATTGGATTTTATTGACTCCTTCTGTGGGCACAGATTTTCATGGATGGGATGAGAGCAGAGATCCTGCACTGCTCAGCTACAGAAATCCATCCTTTCCTATTCCACATCAATTAAACTCCACTAATGAGTTCAGTGGAATCTTGGAGTTTGTGANAAAAAAAAAAAAATCATGTAAAAAATCGAGGGGAAGGAGTTTTCTCCCCTCAGCATCTCTGGGTTCTGCAGCAGGGCTTGGTTAATGTTTAAATCAGCAACACCGAAACTGATCTGGCTTTTTGAAACCCTGCTGGCTCCTGTTGATTTGTAATTAATCAAAACCCCAGGCATGTGCTCAATAGTGTCCAGCACCACGGGTTTTGTTCCTTCTGTCCCGTTTGTGGTATGAAAAAGCAGATTTGTGTGGGTTTTAGAGCCACTCTGAGCTTAGCACAGGTGGGAGCGGTGCCAGGGCTGAGCCCAGGCAGGAGAGGTGCAAATCCCACTGCAGAGGGACAGGGAATTCCTGACACCTGCCCACCTCTCCTGTGCTCCAAACCTGTCCCCTCCAGGCCCTCACAGCCGTAATTCCAGTCATAGCTGGGCAGATAATGCCCAGGATTTGCCTGCAGCCATCCCAGCTCCCTGCTGCCGTTATTGGTGTCATTTTTCTCTTCACACAGAGCTGTGTTCCTTGGGGTTTTGTCCCTGGGGGTTGTGTTGCTGATGGCTCTCTGGTTTCCAGCCATTTCTGTGCCATTTCTGTGCCTTTGGTGACCACAATTAGCAGCATCCCAGTGGTCAGGGGGGTCTGTGAAGGTCCGAGCTGAGCAAGGTTTTGGTTTCTGTAAACCCCTGGTGGCTCCAGCAGGTCCCAGCTGTGCTGTGGGGTCCAGCTCCAGCCCAGCCCTGGGGTTTGGGCGAGCACCTGGCAGGGCTGTGCAGCTCCCAGGGCCAGAGGGGTGGCCTGGAAGGTGGCTCAGGACTGCTGGGACAGAGGGACACCAAAAACCCTGAAGGGTTGTGCCAGAGCTCAGCCACCGCCTCCAGGACTTCAGACATTTCCCCTTCTCCCCTTCCACTGAACAAAGTGAAGAAAAGCATCAAAAAGGCAGAAAAACAAATTTTTTGGGGTCTGTGCATCCTCAGGAGCAGCCAAAATTCAATCCCTTCAAACCTGCAGGCTGCAAATATCCCCAGGGAAACCCAGAGAGCCATGCAATGGTTTGGGGTGGGAGGCACCTTAAAGCTCCTTCATTAAAGTGCATCCCCCTGATTTAGGATCTGCTTTTCCCCCTTTTCTTTCTCTCCTCTTTCCCATCCCTTTTCTCATCTCTGACCACAGACAGTTGGACTTTGAGTCTTTGATGTCGTGGAGTGACTTTGGCACAGCTCCCTGGGTCTGTCTGGAGCTCAGAGGGCTCCAAACCAAGAGCCTGGACCAGGAATGGGTCAGGTCCCTTTGTCCTGGCCAGGAGCACGCTGCCCTGCCAGGTGTCCTGTTAACACCCTGCTCTTAATTAGCTCACACCACTAATTAGCACCGATGTGCAAAATGTAGCAGAATATCGAGCAGAAAACATCTCAATTTGGGCAGATTTATGCCCTGTGAATATTATTTCCCTTTAATTTCAAGTCCCTTCAGCTGAAACATCTTCTCCCCCAGGGGTGGAGTCTCCTGGGCAGGGTTGCAGGGCAGAATAAGAAAAGAACTTTAACCCATGTTGTAAACCATTTATTAATATTGAATAAACCCCTGCCTTCTTTCAACACAAATAAAATATTACTGCTCTCCAAGCTGAAATATGCTGAAATGGAGCAAAGATTTCTATTTTTCCAAAACAAACAGTCTTCAAGTGAGGTCCTTTTGCAATTATTTTAGAGATCTTTTTGTGGGTTGGACGGGGGCCTAAAAATAATGCTGTAGATTTTAAGCTCTGACAGTACCAATAATTACAGTGCTGTAACTCAGCCCAAGCACCCCACTTTCCTCTGGGTATCAGGGCTCCCTTTTTCTCCTTGATGTTCAGAGCATTTTAATGTATTCTGGTTGAACATTTAATCCTCAATCACCAGCTCCTCTGGAAAATACACTCTTGTATTTTTAGGACTGGAAAAGGACAGAGGGAACTTGTTTCTCCCTGTTAAAGCTGTAATAAGTGTCTCTACTAATCAAGAGGGGAGGGAGGGGAGGAAAGGGAATAATGTGGCAGTTTTAGTGATCCAATTCCGTCACAAAACAAGAATGTGAAGAGTGAAACGCAATCACCAAACAGCGGAGCTGCTCTGACATCCCGCAGCACTGGAGGTGCCAGGGCTGCTGTGTGCTGGGGCAGGTGGATGAGAGGTCTGAGCCCAACCCAGCCACATCCTCCAGCCTGGGAGAGCCATTTCTGGTCCCTTTTCTGTCCTGAGCCAGCCCCCAGCAGGATCCATGGCCAACACTGGGGCTCTCTGCAGCAAAACTTCCAGAGAAGCTGTGGCTGCCTCGTCCCTGGAATGTCCAAGGCTGGGTTTGGAGCATCCTGATAAAGTGGAAGGTGTCCCTGTCCATGGCAGGGGTGGGCCTGGATGGGTTTAAAGTCCTTTCCAGCCCAAACTGCTCCATGATTCTGTGATTTCAATCTGTAATTTTATCTGCCCTCCCTCCCTGCCAGCGGGGAGATCTGGTCCCACGTGCCGAGGAAGCAGCAGAGAGGAGCCAGCGCTGTTTGCTGCACGTTTGGTTGCAGCTCAGCATTGCTCCAGAAGAAATTAGGATGTCATCTTGGGTCATTTGACTAATTTTGGATTAATTTTTGAGGATGCTTTGAGGCTCATCTAATGAGAGGCTCCTCCTGAGACAGCAGGGACAAGGCATTGGTGAATGCAAGGGAACATTGTATTATTTCCACTGCTCTATTCCACAGATTGGAAGGGGAAGATAAATACCCTGGTAGCTGAGATAATCCTGGTGGAACAATCCTGTAATATCTGCTGCAAGCTGCGTGCACGACTGGATTGGGAACTTCCAAATGGGAACATTTCCAGTGTGAGCAGTGTCTCGCCTCTGATTTAAATTCCCTTAATTCTACCCTTGAAGATTCTAGTCCTTTACACTTAAAAAGGGAGAAATGCTTATTATTTGTGCTTGGGAAAGGAGACAAGACCTTTGAGTCTCAAAATGTGCTTTTTCTCCCTTTTCCTTTCCTTCAGAAAAATGTAATTGCACACAAACCCCCTCTAAACAATTCTCCTTGGCTGCCTGAAGAGTCCCTTGGCTGAATTGTAAATCACTATAAAGTGCACCAAAATAAAAAAAAAATAGCAAGATCAGGGCACAAATGAGGTTTGGAGCTGTCTAGTCTGGGGTTCTGTGAGGTAATTAAATCAAGGAGACTTTCTGATCTATAGAAGGGTCAATGTAGCAGGGCAGTGCTTTGAACCATGGGCTCATTAAGGCACAATTGCCTTCTTTGCTGCCCGGATTGTTTATAACAGAGGATTATTTCAGAGCAGTCAATAACTGGAGAGCATAAATCACAGGGCAGGAAGAGTTATCCCCACTTGATGGGCCAGATCCTCGGCTGGTATAAATCCCTGCTGCCCCACTGGTGTCACCCCAGGGCTTTATTTACACAGTCCCAAGTTCTGCCTCATGCTGGTCCCGTTGGATTGGATTTTATTGACTCCTTCTGTGGGCACAGATTTTCATGGATGGGATGAGAGCAGAGATGTGGGAATTCCAAGCACAGAAAGCTCCCAAAATCTTGTAAATACAAGCTTAGATATAGACATGGACACAGGGCTTGTCTTGAGGCCTTGGAGAAAGCTTCCATAAAATCCTAAGTGAGAATATGAATTTAAATAGAAAGACATCAGGTTAAGTTGTAGGAAGTTTTAAGATTTTAATGTCAATATAAAGAAGTAGTTATAAAGGTAATAAGAGGTTTAAAGTATAACAAGTAGCTTTGTGTGTCAGTATATGATTAAAGTCCTCACTGCAGCAGAGATGTATAAAACAAAATAATTAGTTATTGGTGTGAAAGTAGAAACATTCTTTTGTGGCATTAGTTTATTGGCTAATTAGTCTTTAAAAGATCTTATAACCTGTAGCCTTGTGACACTGACCAAGAACAGCTGGTGAATCAGGTGAAGATGTGCTCACTCCTTCATGAGGCTGCAGAATTAAAATAATAAATCACGTTTTGAAACGTCTTTAAGTGGCCGCGTGTCTCTGGCAGAGCCGGCAGGAGCTGGCAGTGTGAAGTCATTTCTGTGCCCTGTGTCATCACGCTGATGTCAGGGCTGCTGTCAGCACTGCCAGGGTGGTGTTTATGAAGCTGGAGATCGATATTAAATACTGGATTTAGGATCCATTGGCAGAGCTGCAGCTCGGACTGTGTTTGACCTTCTTTGGCTGACAGGGAGCCAGAGGGGTTTTTCCATGGCATTAAGTTAAAGGAGTTTCCACTGCCCAGCTTTCTCCTCTCCCTCCACCATGTCGCAGTCCCAGCTCTCTTTGGGAACCATAAAAAAAAGATTTCTCGGAGGAAATAATAAAAATTTATGGAAGAAATCTCCAGAGAACAAAACATCAAACCAGCAAAGAGACAGAACACGAGGAAGCAGCCAACGAATAATGTGAAAAATTGATGAGCAGAGCTGCAGAAACTGGAAAACAATAAACAAGCAGAATCTGCTTAACCAGGGATGATTGTAATGTTATTTCTCTGGGTTGAAAACACTCAGTTTTATATCCATCCAGGATTTTGGCACTCACACAATGGTGTGTCCAGGCATTTCAGCTCTCTGCTGTTCTCTTTGAGACACACAAAAATTATGTCCACTGCTTTTTCCATGAAAAATTACCGGCGTTTTATTCCAAGCTGTTTCACAAATCAAAGCTGTCACTGCAGCGAGGGTGAAACATTCGCCGGCTCTCATTGCTGTCCTCCTCCCCCTGCTCTCAGGGGAGGGAAGAACATATGTGTTTGAGAACAAATAATCATCATGGGTTGTATTTAAATACCATTCTCTGGCAGAATAAACCTGTACCTGTGAGGAAAAGCAGGGGAGAGAGGATCTGCAGGAACAGGGAATTGCATATCAGGACAAATATTTGCATCCCAGCCCTTGGAGGATTCTCTTCCTTTCTCCCTGCTTGTCCTCGAGCCCTCTGTCCACCTCCCAAACTCAGCTCCTGGGCTGGGCAAGAGGGGTTTTATTCCCCACTGTGTTTAAGATGACACCTGAACTTCATCTCAAGTGATGCTCCTGGCTGCTGCCACATCATAAAACATCCAGAAATGCCGATTTGGTTCTCTGAGCAAATTGAAGGCTGGAGATTTCCCTGCTGGTGGTTTATAAACACACCCTCCCCACCTCACCCCCATAGATTTGGCTGACTTCACCCACCTGTAAATCCACCACCTTCTCTAACCTACCCTGCTCCCACCATCCTCCTCCAACTCTCCCAAGCCTTGGAAGCCTCAGACCCTCAGCATTTCCTCCTGAACCCGCTGGCACTTTCCCTGAACCCCCTCTCAGCCTGGAGATCTTCCCTACGCTCCTAATCTTCCCCAAACCATCATTTCTTATCCAAAGCTGCTTAAGCACTTTGGGGAGGAACGTTCATTTCCAGGCAATACGTGCCCAACCTTGGCTGCTCTGCAAGTGGAGCTGCCCATAATCCGGAATAAAATTAAACCTTAATCACCGTGTTCTGAGGGAAAGATTTGTCACTGCCCAGCAAACGGGGATCTTAATGAAGATGTTGGTCCTTGCAGGGCACAAATCCATTCCTATCCGCTGGCTTAACGGGATGTGCAGCTCTGTGCAGGAATGGGGGGTTTTCCCCCTCTGAAGCAGCATGGTGCTGTTAAGAGAGGTTTATATATTTATATATAAGCACCACAGACCCTTAAAAATGGATATATAATAACATCTATCTGTCTGAATTCCATGAAATCAGCAGGACATGGAGGGTTCACCTCAGTGCCAGGAGCTGCTGCTGCAGGGCAGCCTCGTCCCTTTTTGTACAAATTTACCTGCAGATGAATTAAATCTCTTTTTCCTGCTCTGACACCGTGACAGAGATTAGAAATCAACCCAGGTCTCCCGAGCTGCCGCCCCTGAGCACGAACCACAAGGATTCTTTCTCCCTCTGCATTTCCCAACTGCTGGTAATTACACTTAGAAAAGCTCTGGGAGCCAAAACAAACAAGGGAGATGTTTCCAGTGAGCTTTCAGTTTGTTTTGAGTCCTTCCAAGAGGGTTTTGTGCACGAGGCAGTGCAGAAAGTTCTCATGTTGCTGAGCCCTCTCCTCGTGTCTCCGTGCCGAGCGCGTTTGCGTCGGAGCTGACATCGCCCTCCTTGGACTGGATGTTTTCTCCCTCTCACATGATGGGAAAAACAAATTCCACGCTGAATCAGGACCCAGCCAACGTGATCTGGATTGGTTTCAAAGGACAGGGAATTTGGTCACTCAGGACCTACCTCAGAACCGACTGGCAGCAATTTTACACATTTTTTTTTATTTAGGTGAATAATTTTTTATTTATATGAACTGTGACCTCACGGGCAGAGCACTCTTGGGTAATATAGATTAAATGTCCACAGATTTCCTACTAATTATATTTAATTTTAAATACAACCAGTGGACAAAAAAAATTATAAAAATAGGCATTATTGGATTTTTCTATGCTAAGCAATTTTTTCATGGATGTGAAAAATCCAGCACCTCCTCGCTCTGCACTGAGTCACTGGAATGTGCTAATCACAGTGAATCTGTTGGAGAAAATCATCTGTATTGCCTTTTTTTCCCTTGGATCCCATTCATCCATGACCTCATGGAGCTTCCCAAGAGCTGGCTGAAGTCTGGGCACCTCCAACCGGTGATAAAATCTCACCTGGCACCGCATTTTTACCAGAGCTATTTTACCAAAGCTATCTGGGAGATCTAATCCAAGAGAAACCTGTGGGAACATCTCAATCCTGTTATTGACTTTTCTTCCCAAGCTCTGTAATTGATTCCCGCTGCCCCAGGCGGGCTGGGTTAGCGGGGAGAGCTGAGCTGGGCTGTGCCACAAACGCCTGTGTCCACCTGGCTGTCCCTGTCCCACCACTGGGGACTCTCCCTGTGCCTCCAGGGTCTGAGCAAACCCTGGAGATGTCAAAGTGACGCATGGTGATGTTTTCCAATGAATGTTGAAAATTCAGGGAGCTCCAGCCCACAGGAGCACGGCACGGTGGGAAACACCCATTCGCCTTTTAATTCCCTGTCTTCAAACCTCACAGATTTCTAGGAATAAAGCATTCCCTGTCTCTCTCCAAGCTGGAACTCTGCAGGGTGAAGGGCATGACAGTCGCTGAAGAATTCCTTTGATGAAATCAGCTTCCAAGGAAGCGATTTTTTATGAGTTTGGGCTGACAGCACAGGTAAAAGTGGTGGAGTTTCTGCTTGGCTTTGAGCCCAGTGAGTTCATTCAGATATTTGGGATTTAATCCTAGAATTCCCTTTTGAAAGGAGCAGTGGCTTTGGGACACCCTTTAAGGAAAATCTGACGGCAGGGTTTGGTGCTCAGTGCCCAGTGGGTGCCAACCCCAACTCCCCACACTATAACTGAGACCACAGGGGTAAAAAGTCTGTATTAAACTGGGTTAGGGATGAATTCAACCTTCTGGGACAAAATCTAGACAGGCTGATGCCCAGACATCTGCACAGCCATCAAAGCCCAGCCTACAGATGGTGCTTTACCTCAGAAATTACGACCTGGAGAAGCATTGAGGTGACTCAGACCCCAAGGTGTGCAAACCTGAGCACGCCCTGACCCACCCAGCCCTTCTGGGGAGCAGCTGGAGCTCAGCCGAATCCCAGAGACACACACACACCAAAATTCCAGGCTCCCTCTGCTGAAGTCAGCTGGCAAATGGTGTTTTAGTGCTGGCCAAGCCTGGTTTTAGCTCCTCTCTGGATGGATTAGGTAGAGCTGCCATAAAACGAACACTGACCCGCTCTAATTTTTGAAGCTAAATTGAGCAGATGATTTTATTATCTGACTACAGCTGGTCCAACCCACATGAGGAGAAGGCTGGAGCACCAAACATCTCTTGGCCAACGTGGCACTGCTGTCAGGGGAGATTCCCAGCAACCTCTGCCACAAGTTGCAAGATGTTGATGAGAAGCAAAGAGAGTTTGAAACAACGTGACATTTAATTTCTTAAGGCAGTAATTGCCTATTTCCTTACCAAAATTAGAAACAGCAAATGCTTTGTAAAGCCCTTCCTCCAGCGACCTCTGTTGTGACTCAGATTCTCTTCTCTACAGCTGAGACATTGATCCCTTCTCCAAGAGAAGCCTGGGATGGGGTGGTGCCCCCTGAGCTGAGCTCAAATTCAGCCCAGGCAGTGCCAGGAGGGCAGAGCCAGCTCTGAGCTGCTGCAGGAGCCAGGTGAACGTGCCACAAGGGAATGACAGAGGCAGCTGCAAGGGAAAAGCTTCACCTCCTCACTCCTCAAGGAGAAAACAACTTGGCTCGCCTTTTGAGTCCTCCTGGAAGCTGCTCTGCTTCAGAGTGGGAGGATGGGAATGGGTTTTCTTGTGGGGTTTGTTCTGTTTGACCACTCAAGCTGAAGGTGGGGAATAGTTGGCTCAAATATGATTATTTGTGGGGATCCAGAAAGAGAACTGTGCAATGGTTTTGGTGGGAAGGGACTTTAAAGGTTACCCAGTTCCACAGGGACACCTTCCACCATCCCAAGTGGCTCCAAGCCCCTTCCAGCCTGGCCTTGGACACTTGGGATGGGGCCTCCAGCTGTGAGATGGACATGACTTATGGCTAAAGTTTTAATTAGCACAATTATCCTTTGACGAATGAGTGTTACTGAGCTGACATCAATTACCTCTCCCTTCAACCCCTTCTTGCCACATGCCCCAGCTGCAAATATTTGCGAAATGCCTCAGAAACTCCTAGAAATGGTTGTACCCCAGTTAATGAGAAATTCCAGAGTCCTGCACAAAATCATGCCTGGAATGCAAACTAAAACTAGCGGGCAGGGCAAGTGAGGGATGATTACTCTCACAAGTGGTTCCCGGAGCGCTCTGTGCTCCAGGGATCTTGCTGTACCTTCCGAGGGTTCAGAAGGACATGGAACGATCTCGCCCCAAGCAGGGATTGTGAGGGATTGTGGAACCTTCCAGCACAAACCTGGCTAAACACTGGGACACAGAATGGGTCGGGATAAAGGCAGGAGCTGCAGATGCCGCTGACAGCAGTGAGCACTGGAATAAATCTCGTGTCTTCCTCTGAATGAGATCAGAGTCCTCGGCACAGCCGTTCTTGGAGGACTTCACTTCAGAGGAAAGTGAAAATACCACAACAGAGTTAATCCCAGGGTAGTTCTGGTGAAACCAGAGCCAGCTTTAAGATGAGGTGAAAATTAAAGTGTTACACTCAGTGTGACAATGTGGTTACATCCTTTTATCCTGCCACCAGTATCCCACCCTTTTAGTATTTTTCCTTTAAACATTATTTTTCCTTTCAGCATTATTTTTCCTCTTACCTTTTTTTTTTTTTCTCTCTCACTTCTGTACCCTTCTAATCTCTTTTCTCCAGGTCATTTTAAAGTTTAGATCTTTCTCTTTTTGCCTTTTGTGGCCACTCCAAATTTGGGAAGTTGTGATTAGGGCTGAATTTACAACAAGGAAAACTATCCCTGTGGTCTCTCAGCTTTGCTAAGGACACTGTGAACACAAAGAATTCCTGTAATTCTGGGATCTGGCATCACTCCAGGAGGTGAATCCCCTTTGGTGGCTGTCAGATATTGCTGCATATTGGATCCAAAAGCTGTTTCAAGCAGAGGAAAATTAGCAAATACCTCCCTGTGGAGCACCTGGAATTCTGATTGTCCCCTCTCCCTGTTGGGAATCCTCACGCTGGCCACAGATGGATTCCAAATCCCTAATTCCTGGAAGCTGTGTCTCATGGAAGGGTCCTTTAGGAGAAGAAGGCTCCTCCAGCATCTCCTGGCAGCCACAGGCAGGCGGGGACAACCCTGAAAGTGTCCCCAAAGTCACGGGGGACAACAGGGAGGGCTTTGGCAGGGCTGCCACCATCGGATCTGGATAAAATTCCTCCCCTCACATCCCTGTGGGGCTTTTGGAGCAGGCAAAGGTCGTGAGGGTCCTGTCACACCTTGGGACAGGGACAGGCTCGGCTGGAGCCCAATTCCAGTTCCTCAGAGCCTGCCTGTGCCCTGGCTCTGCTCCACTGGGAAATTCCCACCCTCCACATCCAAGGATTGTCCAGGATCGATGGCGCTGGCACGTGGCACATCCTCCTCGCGGCAGGATGGAGCAGGTGTGGTAGGGGATGGTAATTCCCATGGAAAACCTGGAGGATGCCAGAGCAAAGGGAGAATCATCCAGCAACTGTGCTGCGAGGAGGGAGCAGTGCTTGGGATAAAGGTTTCCCGGGATGAGATCATCAGTGCTCTGTGGGGAACGCCTCGACGTGCCCACAGGAGTTCTGCGGCGAGGAACAGAAAAAAAATCATCATTCTTCAAGGAAAATCACTAAAAGAGTTTTACCAATTGCCTGCTGACAAACCAGTGGAACATCTGAGTATTCGTCTCTTGGTTTCGCAGCTCTATCAGCCACAGCAGGGTTGGACTTGATTTGCCCCGCTGCCTTTTGAGCCATTTGGTGCTTTCTGAATTCCTCCCTCTCCCATTTGTCATTTCTGCTGTGACTTCCCAGCAGGCAGCAGACACAGGGTACATGCTGAGTGATCATCCTGTTGGGTTTTCCACAGCTGACACTCAAAAAATAAAAGATATGTGGAGGGGGAAGGACGGTTTGCTGCGGGTGATAACGGCTCTGCCATCGGGGACAGCAGGCAGGGAAACAGGAGGTGTGGTGGCCATGGATGTGGAGGCAAAAGGGATGGGATGTGGAAAATCAGTGGCAGGGCAGGAACAGGGCACTGAGGAGCAATCTGGGGCTGTCAGGCTGTCCTGGCAGACCTGGGCTGGGTTTAAAGTTACCCTGCAGTGATTTATGGGCTGGATGCAGAGCTACAGATCCTGCACTGATTCTGCTTTGGGGCTCTCGGGGAAACTCCAGCTGAACTTTGTCCTGCTTTTTCACATAAACACAAACCAAAAGCCTCAACCCAAATTCTGCCAAAGCAGAGTATTTTTAACTGTCTTCCCTTGTTTTGTGGCTTGTGGGGTGGGCATTGGGGTGCTAAGCAATAAATAAAGGAATACAGACAGTGTTTTGTGAACTCTGGGCATGACCTTTTCCACGAGGTGAAGTTATTGTGTGAGGCTTTCCTGTCTGGATGGGAAGGGACAGCACAATAAACGATCCCTCAGCAGATGCTGACAACTCAATCACGAGGGTAGGGACTAATTTCAAGGTCCAGCCAAACCGAAATTGCTGAGGCACAGCTGGGTGTGAGACATCCCTTGGAACAGGAGGGCATCAGCAGCCCAGAACAAGGCAGTCACTAGGAAAGGCTAAAAACCCTCATTTATTTAACATCAAGGGATAAGCAACCTCTAGGTAGAAAGATAAAGAGTGATTTACTGCCCTTAAAATCTGTTTTGTTTTAAAAGTACCTCTGGTTTTGTTTTGTTTTTTTCCTAAATAAAAGTCTCTCTGAAGTAAACATGGCTCGGATAAGGAAATAATGGATAAGAAAGCAGAGCACCACGGGCAGGAAAAAAACCTCACCGTGCTGAGGTGATGGGGATAAATGGCTGGAAATGGGCAAACAGGGTGATTTCTCCCCAAAACCTGGGTGCAGAGCCTGGATGATGCTGGGGAAGCCCGAGGAGCTCTGGGGCTCCAGTGAAGCAGCAGCAGCAGCTGGAACATCTGCACCATCCCGTGCCTGGGTGCAGAGGGAGGGAGCAGGATGGCGATCAGCTCCTCCCGGGAGAGGAGGAGCAGGAGCAGCAGAGTTTGTCAATGGGAAAAGTGAAAAGAAAAAGCGCAATTCCAGCGTCAGGGAAGCGAAAGGAGCGTTAGCGCTCCTGGTGTCACCCTTGGTGCCCTGCCCTGCCCAGAACTGAATAAATTCCTGCTGAAACTCCTGCCCTGCAGGGTATTGCCTGAACCCCTGGCTGCAAACAGAGCTCAGCTGCCCTTTTTCACTGGAAATAAATACTGGGAGGATGTTTCACCCACCCCGAGGTGCAGCCAGGTCTGTAAAACTGCCACAGCTTCCAGCTTGTTCATTCCAAGGAATAATTCTCTATTCCTGATTCAGGAAAGTTTCAGGTGAGAGGTGAAGTGTCGTTTAGCCTGGTCCCTTTGCTCCATTCCCAGCTCATGGAGTCCCGGCTTTGAGCCTGGAATATCCTCTGGAAATGCATCCAGCCTTGCTCTGAGCTGCCAAAACGGTCCCCTCACTCCTGCAGGAATTTCTCTCTGCTGTTAAACAGGTCCATCTCATTTCTTCTAGAATTTTATAATCAGTCACTTGCAGCTGCTGGTGCTGAGTGCAGCCATCAGAACAGAGCACAGCATTCCAGGACCAGCCTCTCCTCCCATCTCTGTCCCACTCTGCTCCCCTGTCTCTGCATTATTCTGAACTTCACTTATTTTGTGATTTATTTTTTTAACACAGAACGCACTGGATAAATAAAAGTTGAAACAAAGTGATTGTGTATTAAAGCTCCTGGCTCTGAATTTCCCTTTGTGTCAGGAATATCAGAAGGTGATGGGAACAAGCTTTATAAATTCCCCTTCATGTCTGAGGAATATCAAAAGTGATGGGAACAAACCCAGCAGGCCCTGATGGATTCTGCACCAGTCACTGGTGCTGGGCACAGGATTCTCCTACAACAGAACCCTCAATCAGCTTAGAAACACAACCAGTGTAAAGAAAAGGCCCCAAGTGTGGCTGGAAAAGGAGTGCTTTAACGTTTTAAAGACGGGAGCTTTGTCCTTCTCTCTGCTCCAGACACAGACCAGAGCGAAAGGCAGCGGGACAGGCTGCCAACATTAATATTATTGTTGGAAAGAGATTGATCCTGGAAAGAAAGTACACGAAAGAGGAAGAGAAACAAGGGATTGTTAGCTAAGGTCACTTTGAGGTCTGGCACACATGACCTGAAAAAGCCCAAAAGCTTTGGATGCAATCCCCCCAGAGAAGGAACTGACGGGGATTGCGCAGCTCCAGGAGCGCACGGGGCAACGGAACAGTCACAAGTGGGATAAAAGGAGGGTCGGGTATCCACAAAAAAAACCTCTCTGCATGTTGGGAAGGCTTTGGCAGCAGCCAGAAGCACTTTTAGGTGAGCCCACAGCAAGCAGCAGCCTGCCAAGGGTATGAGCATCCTCGGGAGTCTGGGACCGGGCACCAGCTCCGCTCTCTCACCACTTCCTTCCCTCACCACCAATGGAACAGCAAAACAGAAATAAATTAAATAAAAAGGGGGTGTCTGTCTAGGCCAAATCCACATGCAGTTCCCCAAAGGCCTTTATTAGAAAGGCTGGAGCACGTAGGGCTGAGGCTATCGGGGAATCAAGGACACTTCCCATTGCTTTCCATTACGACACTGGGAATTGAATCCAGGAGCTGTGGCTTGGTTCAGCCCTGCCCACTCTCCCCCGGGACTGGGGAACTTGCTGTGCTCTCTTATTGTTTCAGAGTGGTCTAATAAACCACTTATCAGCTCCAGGATGGAAGTTTTCCTTAGCTGAGCCAAATTAAAAAAAAAAACTGGGGGATTTAAACATTGCTCTGTCTTCCCTCTGCTTTGGGGATGTTATTGACAGCTCTGGGTAGGGAATGTGGAAATTCAGCCTGCAGAAATATCCACTCAATCAGCAGCAGGTACTTGTGTTAATAAGGGCAGAGTCCATCCCTGGGAGAAATAAACTCAAGAGACAGGGCTGAGTTCTACACAGTGGGAAAGAAACCAATCTCCACGGAAATCTTTTCCTGCACTTTCTCCCTTTTTGCAAGGTCCTGAGGCTTAATTAGCACCGGGCAACACCTCGAGAAAGATGAAACCTGGCTCAGGCCTGGCTGCTTGGACACGCAGCTGAAGGATCAGGGACACAGGAGGCTTTTTTTGGTACCTCATATCCCACAGACACCGAGTGCCTGTAAGATGAGAAGAATGGGCTCGGCTTTAATCAGCTTGCTAGGCTTGCAGGCACGCTTAACCAGGCAAACCCAGCCTGTCTGGGCTGGGATCAGACTGCACCAGTCATTAGCTCCCTATTGCTCCTCTCTTGCTTTGCTGGAACCTCCTCGGATTTGGAGGGGAGAGGGAAAGAAACCACAAATTCAGATGAGGATGTGAAGAAAGTGAGAGAAAGATAAAACACTAATAAAGCTTTATTGCTATTTTATTTTAGTATAGTAAAAAAAATAATAATAAAAAATAAAAATAGTATTTTATTTTATGTAGTTAAAACTGTAAATGACTGTAAATCTGAATTTGCTTGGAAGGCAATCAGCAGTGAGGGGATGAGTGGTGGTCTCTGCTTTGCCTCCACTGATTTATTTACACAACATTCCTGTTTCTTCCTGCAGCAGTCCCAGCTGCTGATGCCCCTCACAGGGACAGACCCCAAAGGACACCAAGCTAAACAAAACCACCACTAAAGAACCAGCAGGGTCTCGAATCAGGATTTTGGGGTGGTTTTGGTGTCACTTCCACTCTGACTGACCCTGCCAGTGCATCCTCAGTCGAGGAATTCAGGTGGACAAACTCTGGGCACACATTCCTGGGAGAGGCAGGACCAAGCTGAGCTGGCAAAATCAGCCTTTAGATGAACACTCTGAAACCTTTCCAATGGGAATCAAAGAGCCTCTCTTTTAATTAGTTCCAGGTATGTGTCTGACAGAAAAGAAGTTGTCAGGCTGCTGTAGCAGACCTCGTGTTTCAGGTTGAGGGGAATCACCTCCAACCTGAGAGTAAAACATCCACAGCAGAGCAGGATGCTTCACATTCCCTGGAAGAAAGCTCCTCTTTATCTTCCCTGGCTCTAACTCTTGAAGCATTTCCTAATCCCAGGCAATCTGGAGCACTGGGAAATGCAGGGTTTCGAGACAGGCAATGGGCAAATGCTCCGAGAGAGAAAGAAAAACGCTTTTTCCATTTTCCCCTCAAACTTTATTTGTTAAAACAAGCTGACAATGAGCTGAATTTTATTTACTCCCCAAATATGAATAGAAAGACACCCAGCCATGCAAACCAGCTGACAGAATTGACATTTTTTGGGGTTCATCTGCCATGAAGATCTCCTGTGACCTCTTTCCCAATTCCTATTAACACAACCTCCTAATGCTGACTATGTTTTTTTGTGCAGACAGCAGCCCCCAGAACCAATAATCACAAATCCACCCCTCAACACCCTCAGTCTTGGACTTTCCAGCTGGGCTCTGCTTTCCAAACCCTGAACAATCAGCTGAGCTCATTTGCACATTTTCCCAACCTAATTAGCCCTCGCTATGATGAAGATCATGAAGATTTTTGTTCTGGCTAATAATAGTTGTACTTTATCTCGCTTTGCCTTTTAACTAAGCATGTCCTAATTGTGTATTTACATTTGCTGGCATGTGAAAAACATTTTAAGTAGCCGGGCAAAGCAGCTAATTAGGATTGTACATTCTGTGCTTGCATGGCTTGGTGGAGGAAGCTTATCAAACATTGTGCACATTATTCATTAATTCAAAAATAGGAATTGTTCATGAGGGCCCTGGATGAGTGAAACTTGTGTCCAACACACAGGATTCCTTATCAAATCTTTTTTATCAAACACAGAGTTTTGCTGATTAACAATTTGGAGCTACATCTGGGCTGTATTTCTACAGAAGGTTTTGTTTTCTGCTTGCTCAGCTCCCATTCCCGAGCAGAATCAGGAATTCTCCTCTCAGACTCGATGTGTCATTTTTCCTTTGTTCTTCCTCTTTCTCCCGTGGAAGACGGAATTGTGGCGTCAACAGATGCGTAGTGAAACCATCAATAAACAAATGTTCTGCGTAGAAGTGGGTGGGTTTCTTCTTCAAGCACACAAAGTGAGATTTCTGCATAAAATACAGGGAACAATTGTGGATTTTAATGCAGATACTGGCCAGGAGCAATGTCAGATTCCAGGTGTCTCCATGGAAGCCTCAGCAGGTGGGTCACAATCAGCCCAGAGTGCGCTGGGGGTTACAGGAGCTCTGTTTTGTGCCATGGGGATGGGGAGGATGCAGTCCAAACCCCCAGCCTGTCCCCTGCCAGCTGCTGGCTTTGTCACCAGGAGAAGGGCTGGCTCTGGATCAGGGACCTTCCCGGTCTGGAAGTTTTTCTGGAAGCTGGGAGATGTGGTTGCTGCTCCACAGACAAATATTTTAGGAAGAAATTCATCCCAGTGAAGGTGGGGAGGCCCTGGAACAGATTCCCAGAGCAGCTGTGGCTGCTCCTGGATCCCTGGAAGTGCCCAGGCCGGGCTGGAGCAGCCTGGGACAGTGAAGGTGTCCCTGCCCATGGTCTCTTCAGTCATTTTATCATTCTCATGATTATCCTTTTATCTCTTTGTTCATTTTCTCCTTTTCCTTCCCACATTCCATATTAAATTAGAGGCTCCATGCCGACTTCAGTTTTTCCAGGATTAAATCCACCTTGTCCCTCTGGTGAGCACCAACCCCCAAAACACGAGAAGCAAAAGCAGGCCTCGGGTTGCTGCAGGCCTGGCAACTCCTCTGCTGAGAAAATCTAGCAGGCCCATTAATAAAAATGCAATTAGCTCCTCTAATCAACCTGACAACGTTGGAACCTTCTGTCTTTTCCTGGAAAACAAGGAGACAGGTGTTCACTGGACAAGAAGGGATGAATTGTGTTCTCAGTGCCATATTTGACTCTTTTATTTATTTTTTTTCCCCTTGCTTATGGATCCAAAATTAACCAATCTACAAGAAATCAAGAAGTGCTGCTCCTCGAGAGTTTGCAGGAAATTACTGATCTAATTAGAGAGGACATAAATATGTATTTATATCTAGAAATAAGTATAATAGCTTTCAAATTTATCTCCCAGTGCACAGACTGGGGCCTGAACTACCCACCACAATGGCAGGAAGGAAATAAGTAACATTGCCTCAAAGCATCAAATTACCCTTTTTTTTTTAAATTTAATGCTTTTTTGCCAGCTGAGGATGAACTGGTGACACAAACATCAGGAAGGGAGCTGTGAAATGGCACCTTCCAGGCCCAGGTTTTGCCAGTTCAGTGTTTTTGATAGGCCCCAAACCTGTGGGGCAATGAAATGTGTTTACTGAGGAACACACTTTTAGTGCTGCCACCTTTTAAATTTATTGCAGGGCCTTGCAGGAGGAGCAATTACCTCTCCAATGTCTTCATTTGTAGGTGCTGATCAATACCCAGTGTGTAAAAAACCCCTCCTGAGCAGCCCAAATCGATGCAGAATGGTTTGTGATAGGCCCCACTATCAGAGTAGCTCTAATCAGCTCTTTTCCTGTCTTAATTGATCAGGCACAGCCAAGCCCAAGTTCAGAGCAGCCTTTCCTAGAAGGGATTACTGTAAATCAAATCCAGGCTGGGTTACAAGCAGAAATAAAAGCTGGGTTTCACCAAAGAGCTCTGGCAGGTGATGGGAGGTTCAGATGAGAGAGGTCAGGAGTCAGCCCTCATTTCAAACTGAGATTAAATCTGAGATAAGGCTCAAGTTCAGAGGTTGAACCATTTCTTTTTTCTTGTTTTTATGAGATTTTTGCTGAAAGTGTCGTTAAGAACGAAGCTAGACATGTTTTCTGCAAAATAAACCAGCCATTAGCTGCAAGAAAGCAAAGCCAATAAATAAATGTGGTGCTCTCCAAGCGAGGGCTCCTTCAGTGCTGCCAACCCAAAAAGAAATAAAGCTCGAGAAGATAAATTTTCCCCTCAGCAAAAATAATCTCCAACAACCTGGCAGCTTCTGGGAGCTATAAAATTCAATTAACATCTTCTGCTTTGTGTGTCACACTTCAATTAAACAGAAAGCAGAGGAATTCTAGGAGTGTATTTAATGTGAGATAATGTGCTGGATTCCAGAACTTCGGTTGGGATTCCATCCCAGGATGGTCTGGGACTTGTTTATGTCTTTGGAAATGGGAGGGGTCGAGTTATCCAGTGCATTTATTAATTGGAAAATTGATTAGAGCTGCACTGGAGGGGCTTGGAACAGTTTTTTTCTCTGCAAAGTGCTCAGTCCATGCCTGGCACTGCATTTTAGCAACGGGGTGAAATTAATCTTTGAGAGGGCTCTGAAACCTTCATGGGACCACAAAATGCTCCATGAGGAGCAAGGGTTTTGTGATGGAGAAACCAAAACCTTGTGGAGGCACCACAAGAGAGCATTTTTAAGAATC
Organism: Parus major; assembly: GCF_001522545.3. Lineage (NCBI taxonomy): Eukaryota > Metazoa > Chordata > Aves > Passeriformes > Paridae > Parus > Parus major. The sequence goes on along the minus strand of NC_031786.1, from coordinate 2,001,928 downwards.
CCAGAAGTCACAGCCCTGGAAAATCTGTCCCAGGAGAGGAGAACCAGGAGCTTTTCCTCAGAAAGGATGGGGAATGATGGTGGTTGTGGCTCTGGAGGAGGAGCCCAGAGCTCTGGACTCATCTGGACTTTGCCAATGTTCTTGAGAAATCATTCCCACTTTTCAAATTGGGTTTCCCATCTTTCAGCCAGGACTGACCCAACCTGACAGAACCATTAAGGGTGGAAAAGACCCCCAAGATCACCAAATCCAATCCACTGTGCCCAGTCACCCTTCCCTGGCTCACAGCAGGATTTGTGAAAATCTGAGGATCTCTAATTAACAAAAACCTGTTAAAATTCCAGCTTTTCCAGGCAAAGGAGGATCTGCTCCATCACCATCTGTGCAGCCGCTGGCAGGGGCAGCTCCCCAGCCACACCAAAGGAATTCCCCGAGCCCAAAAACACCCCAGGCATCGCCTTTGTGAAGGACAGAACTTCACAAAGTCCATCCCACTGATGGATGACAGAGGTATGAAAAGATTAATTTAGGTACCTTCCCTAAATATCTTGAGTTTGGTTTCCCCAGGCTGCCAAAATTTGACTCATGGGGGTTAAAATGCTGGCTCCTTCTGCCAGTTCAGCACTTCCAGCTTGAGCTGGGAATGGGAATTTAGTGTAAAAATGGAAAAAAGTGATTGGATCTGTCAGGAACTTCAAGGGAGTTTGGTTTTGAAGTAATAAAGGATCCAGGATTGGAGAGATTATATTAATATTAATATTAATATTAATATTAATATTAATATTAATATTAATATTAATATTAATATTAATATTAATATTAATATCAATATCAATATTAATATTAATATTAATATTAATATCAATATTAATATTTATATTTATATTTATATTTATATTTATATTTATATTTATATTTATATTTATAT
>NC_031786.1:1992331-2000821 GCF_001522545.3 Parus major | reverse complement strand
ATTTATATTTACATTTACATTTACATTTATATTTATTTATATTTTATTCTCTCACTCAAGTAGTTTCTTAATTACAAACCAAACAGAAGCAAAAAGCAGAAAAAAAACCCCCAAAACCTTTGATGTGCCTTATGGTCAGGAGTAGCTGGAAAGGAAAAAAACTTTCCTTCCCCTATTTCAACTGCAAGTTTTTATTTATTGGAGATGATTTAAACCCTGAAAGTTTGCAAAGATGAGAATAGAAAACAATAGTGGCTGCATGTGTCAACTTCTCAGAAGAGACCCAAAAGGAAAAAAAAAGCAAAAGCTGAACAAAAAGAATGAACAAATGCTTCGAGCACAAACCAAAGGCCGCAGTAAATCATTGGGATGTGCTAAATAAATCAGAGTGATGCTGATAAAGCTGCTTTGGCTGCTTCCAGACCCTTTTTGTAAGGTTTTTAAACTGCTGGTTACATCCCCTCTGTGATATGTGGTTGTGTAACTCATCAGGTGGGCCAAAAAAGGATCAATAAATAAATCTTTAAGAAACAGAAAAATGGGATTTGGCTCAAGGGACGAAGGAACCTGTGCAAGAAATTTCCACATTAAAAAACCATTGCTCTTTCTGGAGCCGGGGGTGAAGAAAGAGCTTGAAATGAAACAGACAATTCCATAATTTTAGGGGGAAAATATTTATTATAAAACAGACAAGTTCACCAAAACAACCAGTCCGAGATGAATTTAGAATAAAAGCCTCTCCTACCCAGCTCTGCTCTCAGCTGTGAGGTGAAGTGGGATGGGTTCAGGCGGTTTTTGGCAGAGGTTTGGGCTTTCTGTGTCAGTGCTGTGATGGTGGATGCTGTGATCCAGGGTTGGTTTGGGGTGGAATTCCTCTCCAGAAGATCCAAAAGTCTCTCTCTGAGCGTGGAATCTCTATTCAAAGAGTCAAGATGTCATTTTCCTCCAGCTCTTTGTGATGCCATTGGAAAATCAGGGAGCAGAGAGGATTTTCCTAAAATCTGTTACCAAGAGAAACTTCCCAAAAGGGCAGCAGGAGCCAAAGCAACCTTTAGAGAGTACAAAGACTCACCCTGGGCTAAGTTAATTTATCTTTTTAATCCTATTACCCCATTGGAATGCAAAAATCTCCCTCAAATACCAAAATATTAAACATAGAGAAGGGAATAATGAAGCTGGGACAGGACCATAAAAACACAAACCCTGAATTTGTGTGCAGGTGTAACCTTCTGGCAGGATTTGGGTTGGTTTGTTGGCTGATCAGAGTCACTACCTGACAAAAAGGTGATTTTTTTTCCACATTTCCCCACTCCCATCCCATGGGTGCCTGGAGCCTGGCTCTTTTTCCTATGGATTAAATTACTGGGACAAAAGGACATGAAAGGAGGTGCTGGAAAATTGAATTTTCCTGTGCCTGAAACATTGTACAGGTGAGGTCATCACAACAGCCCAGCACATCTTTTGGGTTTGGATCTTGGGAAAAATGCCAAGCTCGGAACTGGGATGGGAGAGAGGAGGAATCTCCAGTTCTGCTGGATTTTGTTCTTCCTCACCTCATGTTTTGCTGCCAGTGATGATCAGCGTGAAGTTGGGTCCTGTAAGCTCAGAGCAAGACACCAGGCCATGGATCTGGGCTGGGAATCACAGAATTCCAGAATCACAGAGGTTGGAAAAGCTCTCCAAGGCCATCAAGTCCAGTGATGTCCACCTTGTCCCCAGCCCAGAGCACTGAGTGCCACCTCCAGACCTTCCTTGGACACTCCAAACCTCCCCAAGCCCAAAGCTGCTCACAGACCTTGCTGAAATTTTATATTTTTTTAGATTTTGATGGAAATTCGACCTTCAAGACACAAAATAATGAACAGCCCTGGGGAAAATATCCAGCACAAGTTGCACGTTTTGTCCCCGTTTCCCTTTCTGGGAGATTCCCATGACCAACAATCCTCATTTTAGATCATTGGCTCTCCAATTTTGTGAGCTCAGTTGTGCTGAATTGGAATTCTAAATAAATGTTGAGGACTGCAAAAAAAAAATAAAAAAATCCCAGAGCATGAGACAGCCCTTGAGGGAAAAACATTCCCACTATTTCTGCTCTTGGAGAGTAGGGAAAAGTTACTGGGGAAGAGTCATGGGATGGGTCACAGACAGAAAATGATGGCTGAAGGTGTAATTTCCATCTTCCTGGTTCTAAATGCCTCTTTCTGGTGCTAAATCCATCTTCCTGGTGCTGCCCCTCCTTCCTGTGCCTGTTTCTGGCTAATTTATGCCACTCTGGTCATAAAAACTGCCTTGGTTGCACAACTCTGGAAAAAAAGATTGTGGAGGAGCAGCCAGATCTCCAGATCTGTATTTTATCTCCTTCTGAGCTAGAGGTTGGGGGTTTTAGTAATTAAAAATAGATCAAAAGCTGATGGAAATGTTCCTAAAATTTGGATTTGGGTCATTCAAAAGGGAAAACAGGTAAAAGGTCTGGCTGCAGCTCTGAACTTCCTCTGGGCTGGGTTTGTTTGGGTTCTGGGTTTGGTCCATCTCAATAAACAGAGCTGACAAGCAGAACTCGCTTAATTCATCATCATCTGAAAGTGGAATAAAGAAAAGAGCAGATCTACTTCTGTTTGTTCAGAGGGTGCAGGTCTGAGATGAAGGAGAATAAAATACCAACAAGGGCGACAGCAAAAACAACTTTAAAATTCTTTTTAACACTTTTAAATGACTTTAAAATATCATCTGCCTTTGGTCCAGCCCCAGATGTGCCTCCCAAAGGGGAGAACACAAAGTTGTGTCAGAGCTTCTAGGAGCTGGTGAGGGTTTGTGTGATCTGAATTACCTTTGTGTGATCTGAATTACCTTTGTGTGATCTGAATTACCTTTGTGTGATCTGAATTACCTTTGTGAGAGCTGAATTACCTTTGTGAGAGCTGAATTACCTTTGTGAGAGCTGAATTACTTCTGAAATTGTCTTGCAGTGACCTGGGGAAGGGTCAGGATCCAGCAGCTCACTGGGGACTCTTTCCACGTGTCTAATCAGGATGGTTCCCCTTGCACTGGGCAGGGCAGGGCTTCCAAAAGCAGGTCAGAGGCACAAGGGTGAGCAGCCAGAGCCTGTCCTGGAGCTCAGGGCTGGATTTTGTGGTTTATTGCCCATCCTGGAGATCCTGGCAGCAGTGGAGTCACCAAACTCTGCTCCCTGTGGCTGCAGACTCCTCTGGAGCTGTCCCAGCCCGTGCAGGACCTGCTGGAACTGGGTTTGCAGCAATCACAAGGAAGGAAGCTCAGGACTGGAAAGTTGCTCTCCAAAATTCAGGCAGCTGGAGCAGAGGGGCCCTTCCAAGCTGTGAGGACAGGAAAGCACAGACACCCTTTCCACAGAAAATCTGGGAACACAGGGATGCCCCATGGCCAGGACATCTCTTCCTGGTTCATTCCCCAGTTTTTATTGCAATAATTGGGCATTACCAAGAGTTTATCCCTGCAATCCCATCACCCTCATCCATTCATTTGTATAATATTTACAGTGTGAGGAAGAATCAGGTTTGTGCAAAATTCCCAATGCCAAAGATCCAGGTTTTTTGTGGGATTTTAGCAATTTACCCCCAACATCTTTTACCTTCACAAACCCCTTTCCTTGGTGCCCCCTGGCCCTCAGGAAAGTTTGCTCAGCCCCACTGAGCCTCACACCTCTCCCTCTCTGGGAATATTTGTCTTTTTCTCCTTCCAGGGAGGATCTGCAGCCTGAGAGGATCCCTTGGGATGGCCCTGACTGCCTTGGTGACACCATCTGAATTACACTTCCCCTTTCATCAGACTCCTGGCATCACAAAAAGAGCCTCTGTAAGATAAAAAAAACAGGTTTATACCTTATTTTATATTGATATTAATACATAAGCTGAGCTTTTATTCTGGAGATGGAAACTGCTTCTCTTGGAACCTAAAAATAATTGAAACAAACTCTGACCTTGGATAAGGCTGGATCTTCCTGATCCCATTTTTGTGAGGATGAAGTTTCCTACTCCTCCTTCTTTGATGGAAATGGGGTTTTTACCTCAGAGAGTCCCTAAACCACTGCTTTAATCTCATTATTTTTAGTCTAACTCACACTGCTCTGCTTGTCCCTCTCAGGTGAAAACCCATCCCTGTGTTCCTGCCTCTCTTGGAATTGTGTTTGGCACTGGATGAACTTCTTTGGTAAAAGCAGGAAAATTTTGTGTGAATCCCTGAAAATATTGTGAAAACCCTTAGAAAATATTCCTTCTGTGTGGAGTTCTTCTGTTCACAGGCTGGATATTCCCTGGGCAGGCAGAGTGAGGGATGAGCTGGGAATTGCTGCTCAGGGATGAGGATTTTGTCACTCCTTTTCCTTCCTCCTGCCGGGATAATTCCTCCCTGTGCTCACCTGGAATGAGCCAGGTCTGGCTGAGGTTTCAGGGGTGACCCAGACCACAAAAAGGGAAGAACAACAAAGATTTCTCAGTTCTGTCCAAGATCTCTTCTCCTGGGGCAGTGCTGGGGAAGAATTGGCATTATTGAAATGCCAGCTTACAGCAGAGCCCAAAAATTCCTCCAAAAGCCAGGAGTGAGCCCTTCCACTCCTGCCAGCCTGATAAAAGCAGGAATTCCAGTGAATTCCCCCTCCTTGGCAGGGCTGAGCTGGCCCAAAAAGCTTCTCCTTTCTGCTCCTGGACGCAAACTCTGCTGTCCATCCACGCCAGGAATGTCCACAGTGGCCCTTCCCGCTAATCCAGGGCAGCACAAGTGATAAATCCTCTCACTTTCGGAGCACTGAGCAGCAAAAGCTTCGGGATTTGGGCAGGGAAAGCTTTTATATTGGCTCAGGCAATAAATACAGAAAGGAGAATGGATTTGCTGTGCCAGAGGACAGGAGAGGTGACCTGCATTCGCTTTTCCCTCTCTGCTCTCCTGGGCAAGTGGAACATGGGGAATTTTCCCTCTTTTTCTCCCTCCAGCCCTCCCAGACAGGCTCCAGGAGGAGAGGAATAAATGGAATTAGTGGTTTGTAGGGCTCTGGTTTGTGGCTGTTTGACTTTAAGTGCTTTCATTGCAGGAACCCAACCTTTGGCTGTGTTTTCCAGAAGAAAAAAACCTTTTGAAATGTTTGGAGGGTCTGGGTGCCGTTTGTTTTTGTCCATTTGGGCTCCACAGGTGTCAGGGGAGCCCAAGTGGAAGCTCCTCCTGCCCTGGGAGATGCTGGAATTGTGTCAGAGCACAGGATTCCCTCTGACATCCATAAAATACACTTACAAAATACAGAGAAAATTTGAGTTTGAAGGCAACTCCCAGTTCTTGGAGAGGAGATTTGTCTTTGGATACAGGATCCCTCATGCAGGTTTTTCTCCCACCTTTCCCTGATTTCTTGGCTACTCTTCACTCCAGAGTTTAAACCACACCTCAAGCCCCGTGTCCCTTCATTCAGGTGAATCCATGAGGATGGTGGGACTCTGGAATTCCAAATTCCCAGAGGAGCTGTGGCTGCCCCAATCCTGGGAATGTCCAAGGCCAGGTTGGAGCACCCTGGGACAGTGGAAGGTGTCGCTGCCCATGGATTTAAGGATGGGCTTTAAGGTCCCTTCCAACCCAAAGCATTCCATGATTTTCACATCATTTTTGTGCCTTTTTGTCTCCCTCAGTGCCCTGTGGTTCCAGAGCTGGACCTGATCTGGACACCCAGCAGCAACACCAAGGTGAAAGGTTTCCCACAAATCCCGATTTTCCTCTGGATTTCCTTTGGAATTTAAGAATTTAGATAAAAGGAGAGAGAGAGGAAAAGCAAAAAAGAAAAGAGGAATATTAAAATGACCTGAAAAGCGTCGCTGCCAGTTTGTAATGTGAACCTGAAGCTGTAAAATGATGACAAGTATGTGAAATTGGGAGATGCTGGCTGACATTTCAAGAGTACAAACATCCCCAGCTTCATCCAGATTGCAAAATATCGATGATTTCAAATGGAAAAATCCAATGGGCCAAACACTGGTTCCACTTTTCTATTTTAGGAACACCTAAAATGTGGTTTTTGTTGTTTTCTATGAGGATCTGAGCAGATCCTGGAAGTGAAATGACTCAAGTTTAATGTGAAGGATTAGAAGAAACAAAACAAAACAAAACAAAACCAATAAAATTAAAACACCCTGTCAGCTTTAAGGTGAAACTAAAATCAAGGTTCTCATTGGCCTGAAATTGTCTTTTTAAATTAAAAATGTGGTTCCAAATGCTCTTCATCTTAATACTTTGATATTTTCCTGGCACTTTGGATTATTACTCTGCAGTAATTTAAAATTTATGCTTTTTGCTCCATGTTTCTGTTTCACTTTCTGGTTCTTTAGACAATTCCAGAACACTGAGGTTGGGTTTAACACCACCAGGTACAAAAATGACATTCCATTACCTCTAAACCCAACTTTTCTGGACTTCCTGAAGTACCAACTTCCACATTATTTTCCAAACAAATCAGGGCAACCTCCATTCTCCTTTCCTTCACATCCACATGGATATTAGAATTTCTCTGGATTTTTTTATTTGTCTGGAATTTTTTAACTTCAGGCAGGGCCCAAGCTCCAGCTCAGGTGCAGAAACCCAATGAGTGCCTAAATTTCAATTGCACACTCCCAAATTAAAGTGCAGCTGCTGCCCACAGTTCACCTGATCTGCTCACTGAGACATCAATTAGGGAAAATCAATTAATTTTTCCACTCTCCCAAACGCTGCTGGAGTTGAATAGGAGGAGAAGGAATAGAAAAGAAGAAGAAAAAAAAAAAAAAAGGACTTTTGTGTGGGAAAGATGAAACCGAAGGTATTGAGTGGCCAGGTGAACTCAGGGCATTTAATGCAGGGAAGAAAAGAGATACAAGAAGTTTGTATTTCATTTTAGGGATGAAAATGAGAGCTGCTCATCCATGAAACAAACCTGCCTCCCTTGCTCTTCCACCAGCTCCTTTTTCCATGTCCTGCGCTGTGAAACTGGGTGGAGATTATTTAAAAGTGAAAGGGAAATGTTCTGTGAAAACCTCGAGGGAAGCCCTGGAAAACCTGGCACTCAGATTCCTGAAAATTCTATAGAATTTTCTATAATTCCTTAAAAATTCGCTCTGAGATCCAGCTTTGGGAAATGGATTTTGTAGGATTTATTCATTATTAGTTTTAATTGTGAGCCAGACATGGAAAAAAAACAAAGGTAATGTTTAATTGAAGCTCAGAGGGCAAAAGGAGCTCTGAAGAAAAGCCATCCTTTAGTTTGGCTCCTATGAAATGAAAGAGAACCGAGTGCATTCTTGCTTTTAATGGAAACTAAAACCAAAAATCATTTGGAAGGATGGACATTTAAGTTTGGGCTTATTAAGCAATTTTTAGAAGTGCTGTAGTTGATATTCAAAAAACCCTTTTATTTGGTTAAGAAGGTGAAATTCTCATCTCAAACCATGATTTTTGTAAATTTTTGCTTCCAGATGGGGAGGTTCTGTTGTTACTCTGAAATGAATCATTGAAAACATCATGAGAATGAAATGAAACATCAAAAACCTATTCAAACTCCAAACTGAAACTTTAATGAGCTAAATGTTTATTATAATGATATTTTCCTTATGGAAATGTTAGGGAGAAGCAAAATAAACCCAAATCATTTTTAGGAGAAAATGCCTTAATACCTGAGATTTTTCTAAGAAATGCTGCACTAGAATTTGAATTAATTAGGTGCTATAATGAACTATTTTATTTAGACAACATAACCAAACGTGTTTGTGGAGCACAGTTATTCATGAAAACTTTCAAGCATTAAATCATTCATTCATTTACAGAATTTTTAGATCTTAAATTTCTCTGGAGGAGGAGCCATCCTGATGGAGCCACAAGGAAGGAATGAAATACTGGAAAACCTGCAAAACTCCACTGTTTTACACAATATTTCCCTCCTTTTTTTTATTTAACCATCACCAAAAAATTACAAAATGCAAAATTCCTGACTAAAAGAAGGATTAGACCGAGGTGGGGCAAATTCCTTCCCTCTGTGCCCACCCAGATAAATGAAAATTCCCTGTTTGGAGCAGGGATTGCAGCAGCTCCAAACCCCCAGTGAGATCCTTATCACCCCCAGGATGCCACAAAACACCTCAGTGATCGCGTCAGAGAGTAATTAACTAAGTAATCAATCAATTAATGATAAGGGAAAGTTACTCCTGTAACTCAAATCATTTTGGGAGCTCCGGTTTCAGGAGTGGAGTGTTCATCCCGGGATCTGCAGGAGTTCCCTTATCCTTAATGAACTTTGCTGGGCAGCACCCAAAGGAGCAAATCCCAGCTCCCAGTTGGAGCCTGGCACTGGGAACAGCTCAGCAAAAATTCCTGCTGAGCCTTGGGGATGACACAACTCCCCAGTGCCACCAGCAAGGGCATTTCTGCACTAGGGAATAATGCTGAATTAAAATATCTGCAATCATTTCAAATCCAGATCTCTGCAGTAATTTCAAATCCAAATATCTGCAA
>NC_031786.1:1987953-1991969 GCF_001522545.3 Parus major | reverse complement strand
TCTGCAGTAATTTTGAATTACAACATCTGCAATCATTTCAAATCCAGATCTCTGCAATAATTTCAAATCAAAATCTCTGCAGTAATTTCAAGTCCAAATATCTGCAATAATTTTGAATTACAATATCTGCAATAATTTAAAATCAAAATCTCTGCAGTAATTTCAAGTCCAAATATCTGCAGTAATTTCAAATCCAAATATCTGAAATCATTTCAAATCCAAATATCTGCAATAATTTTGAATTACAGTATCTGCAATAATTTAAAATCAAAATATCTGCAATCATTTCAAATCCAAATCTCTGCAGTAATTTCAAGTCCAAATATCTGCAGTAATTTCAAATCCAAATATCTGCAGTAATTTTGAACTACAATATCTGCAATCTTTTCAAATAGAGGGACTTAGCAGATCCAAGTGAACAATGAACTAATTCCCTTTCTGGGAAGATCATACAGAGAAAAAGATTTTATAAATGTCATTATTTTATTTTTTTTTTCCCCTGTGATGGAGGAGAAGCCTTAATGCCTCAAATATGCCAAGATGATGTTTGCAGGGAGCAGAGCTCTAAGTTTCCTAGGAAACGTGAATATTACCTTCCTCAGGAAGGAGAAATTCAGAGGAGCACTTTGTGCTGAGATGGAAAGGCTGTGTCCTTTTGGCTGATGAAATCCAAACCCAGAGCAAGGAGGGAAAGTGCAGCAGAGGAGAACTGGGATTAGGTGCAGGGAAAAGTGGGAACTGCTCAGATGGGAGTGGGAAAATGGTGTCAGATGGATAAGGATTTATGGACAGGGTGGACTGGCATTGTTCCTAAATCAAGTGAGGGAAGGTACAAAACCCTCTTGAAAAATCAGCTTTTCCACCCAAAAAATTCCTGATCAGGAGATGGAGTGCCCAGGAAGGAAGAGAAGGAAATACAGCATCCCATGGGGGAATGAAGCAGAAAATTCCCTCCTCCTGCATCTCCTTGGAACTGGCTGGGGTTTGTGCACCTGAGACCTCCCCACAAAGAGTTTGCATTTCTCTGAGCTGGCTCAGGCCCCGTTTCCAGGAGATTTTCCTGGATGTTCCCCTGATTTTTCAGATCCCTGGGACGCCTGTCCCTGTCAGGGTGTGTTTGACCCCGTGTTGGTGCCTTTTCCCACTTCCAGCAGGAAAATCCATCCTTCCAGCCCTGGCCCATGACAAATTTGCTGTTCTGACAGCAGCAACGGAGAGCTGTGAAAATTCCTTTACATGGGCACAGCAAAAGCACAGGAAAAGCAGATGCCAGGGGTTTAATTGGCTCAGCCTTTTGTTCTCTGCTGAGTCAGACAAAAAGCTCAGGAATCTGTGGCTGTGCAGCTCTCCTTATCTGTGGAGCTGGAATCTGTGGGATTGGAGGAGCGTGGCTTTAATCCACTCTGCTGGGAATGACCTCATGGCTGGGAGATTGCCCTGGGATGCAGAAATTCTTCATTGGGAGGTTTCATCTGGACATTGGGGGATTAAAGCTGATGGATTCCAAGGACTGGCCTCAGGTTTTGCGCTGTTTGTAGGGAGAGGACACTTAATACAAACCGTGGCACCCACAGCTCCCATTTTATCCTCTACTGAACCAAATCCTTGTGCAGGGAATGGTTTTCTTCCCCCTTTTTTTCCTGTCCTTACACCAATCTTCGCAGGGATTCCAAAGTTTGCCATTCAGATCTATTTCTCTCAGAAATGAGATTAGTTATGATGAACCAGCAAAGCTTTGCTCTGATAATCTTTCCCCTAAAAGCCAATTTTTTTTTGAAATTGTTCCTTTTTTAGCTTTCCTGAGAGGGGTAAGGGATGATGTAGCTCAAATGATACTCTGGTGACATAACAAAGAACAGTAAAGGTCAGAGCAGATTAATTTGCCCCAGGATCAGCTGGAGAATATTAAACCTCTTAACTGTAATCCTTTGATAACCAGTTCTATAATGTAATCATCAGTGTACATCCAATAACACACATGTTAATTACTTTGGAATTCTATTTTTCATTTTTAATCACAAGACATATTTTAAAGGATTCCCCAGCACCTCCAGCAGCCCCCACCACTTCAAACAACTCATTTCAAACTAAAAAAAACAACAAACCAAAACAAAAAAATTTTATTTTTATGAGGTGGCTGGGGAAAAAGTCAGCCTGGAAAATATCCTTGTGAAGGAAGCATCTGTCACAAGTCAAAATGTTATCACTGCTCCCCGGGGAGAGGCAGCCCGGGCACAAAGAGCAGGGAAATGCTCAGTGCTGAAATTCGGTGGGTAAAATGTGGGGAGGGCGTTACAGAGCTGGGGCTGAGCATCTCACCTCCCTCAGCCCTCAAACCCTGGGAAATCCAAGCCTGGAGAGGAGGAGGAGGAGATTTTGCACAGAGGATTTAATATTCGTGGGGAGGGGGCAGTTTTTTCATGAGATTCACGAGAGCTTTGTCCCACAAAAACCAAGGTCCCAAATAACTTCCATCTGAAACCTCAACCCCAAACCTTGTCCCAGCTCCCACTGCCCTCCTGCTCCAGCAAAACCTCCTCTCCCCAGCCTTGGAGAGGCAGAGCTTGGTGCCAGCTGTGCTGAAGTTCATCAAATATATCAAAGCTCATCTGTGTCCCACACATTTCTGTCACCGCTCCGGAAATCATCAACCAGCCTCTGAAAATGAGCATTTGTGGGTGTGCTGAGCATGCTCACGGCTTCCAGAGAGGGGAAAAAATACTCCAGGGCTGAAAAATCAGGGGAAAAAACATCCATGGATTGATCAGGACTTTTCTCTGAGCCCAAACATGGTTATGCTGAAACACTGACTCCTCTGAAAGTGCTGGAATGGTTTGAAGCGTGTTCGCTCCCTCGATGAGTAACTGGGAATTTCCAGGTGTAGTTTTGATTCGTGGTGTAACGATGGGTGAAACTGGGGCAGACAAAAGGGTCAATCCCTCCCTCCTCCTTCCCCCGGAGCAGAGTTTGAGCTGGGCTGAGCCTGGGTTGGACCAGTTTGTAGCAGAAAGGGCAAATTCTGATTGCCTGAAAGTGCTTGCAAAGTCTTGGGAGAAAACCCAGTCCCACGGGGGCTCTGAGGAAGGGAATTTATACAGGGCTGCATTTCCAAACACTCTGTAAAATGTGGATGCACCCAGTCATGACAAGTTCCTTTTGATACTTCCAGTGCCATCATTTCACTGGAGAACTTCAGATCTCCAAACTCACTCCTTGCTTCCAACCCCTTCCAGTGAGATTTCCCGACTGGAGATGGATGAATGAGCCCAACAGTGCCTGGCTCGAGGTGTGATGTCCCTCCAGAACAGAACAAACCCTGAACTTCCTTCAGATGAGTGTTTGGAGATGTTTGATGTTTGGAGATGTTTGATGTTTGGACACAGCCCAGCAGCACTGTCTGGCCTCTGCATGGGTGGCATATTTTGGGGAGGAGGTATTTTGGGAAACCAGGGCTCAGCACACACCGACCTCTCTCAGGTGGGCTGGGCTGTCTGAAGTGCATTTCTACCTGAAAGAACGGAGTCAGGGTGAAAACCAGCCTGGGACATCTCCCCAGAACAACTTGCAGCTTGATTTTCAGGCCCTTCCTCCTTCAACAAACACCATGTCCCAAACAAAATACCTCCATCAACACCAAAATCCCTTGGACAAGCCCCTGAACAAGTGGTGTGTACACTTTCAACTGATAGCTGATTCCAGCTAGTTGTTGTCCTCAGAGAACAAGAAAAGAGACAGGAAAGTTGGCCCGAGGTCAATTCCTGCCCTGGGTAGCGCTGTAATGCAAGAGGATTTATGAATCTTTAATTGCAGTTGCTTTGCTATAAATGCTTAATGAAAACACCGTGTCCAAGGCTGTCGGTGATCAGGGGGGTTACAAGGAGGTTAAATAACCTGCAGGGCAGGAATCACAAAGGACCCAGCTGGATTCCTCGTGGATCTGCTCTGGAGAGGGGCTGCCAGGGCTGCAGGGGTGTGATGAGGGTGGTGTGATGAGGGTGTGATGTGAGTGTGATGAG
>NC_031786.1:1962724-1987828 GCF_001522545.3 Parus major | reverse complement strand
GTGTGATGAGGGTGTGATGTGAGTGTGATGAGTGTGCAGGAGTTACACGGCCGGGCTGCCATCAGCTCCGTGTGGGAGGGCGGCTGCATCACTCAGGGTGGCGTTAATTAAACCTTTAAAGGTCGCTTTACTCCAAGGGGGGCTCGGGGCTCGCTGCCCTGCAGAGCACCCAGAGCTGCTGCCCCGCTGGGAGAGAGCTGGACTGGGGGGACAGGACTGGTGAGGGGAGGGGGGTCTCTTATCAGCACCCCCAGCACCATGGGAGACCCCTGTCAGCATCCCAAGCCTTGATGGGGTCTCTTATCAGCATCCCCAGCCCTGTGGGAGACCCTCATGAGCATCCCCAGCACCATGGGGGACTCTCATCAGCATCCCCAGCCCTGTGGGAGACCCTCATGAGAATTCCTATTCTGAGGATGGTCTCTCCTGAACATCCCCAGCCCCATGGGAGAGTCTTGTCAGCATCCCCAAATCCATGGGGGTCTCCCATCCCCATCCTCAGCCCCGTGGGGGTCTCCCATCCCCATCCCCAGCTCCATGGGGGTCTCCCATCCCCATCCCCAGCCCCATGGGGGTCTCCCATCCCCATCCCCAGCCCCATGGGGGTCTCCCATCCCCATCCCCAGCCCCCGGGGGTCTCTCACAGCACCCCCAGCCCCTGTTCCCTCACTTCCAGGCGCTGCTGAGCTGCCCCAGGTGTCTCCAGCCTCCCCCTGTGCAGGACAGGGACTCTGGGATCTCCCCTTGGCAGCAGAAGTTTTTGTGTTTGACCGGTGCCCTCTCTCAGCTGCTTGCCCCTGGCTGGGAGGAGGGAGAAGGAGGATGAGGGGAGATGATCCCCCCCGGGTGTGGAGCTCTGACTCCAGCTCTGACTCCTGGCTGCAGAACAATTAAAAACAATCTTCACATAAGGATTTTTATTTATTTTCCCGTGGAAGAAGGGAAGGGAAAGCAGGAGGAGACAAGCTCAGGGCTGCTCTCCTTCTTGTGGCTTCCCGAGGCTTTTACTCTGCACCATTTACCCTGCATAAATCAATTGCCAGAATATCAGTGCCCTGCTTCCCTGTTTACTCTGGAAGATTATGTCCCATTAGCAGATTTGTCTTGTAATTGAACTGAAGTGTAAAATGCCAATGTCCTGACAACCCCAGTGGTCGGGATTAACTGCTGCAGACATTTCTGTCCTCTTTTGAAACATTTTGATTGAGCATAATTAATCCAAGTGAACTGATAGGATGATGGATGCTCCCACCCCGGCGGTTTGCAGAGGGAAGCACGGCTGGACACGAATATCATAACAAGATAAAGAGGTAGAGACAGGCAGCAGCTTCTGCTTTTATTTCTCCTTCCTCTCACTAATTCTCAGTGGCAAAGCACAAACTCCACTGAGTGCCCAGTTTCAGGATGTGGATGTGCTGGTGTCAAGCTGTGTTTAGAGTGCCCTGAAAGCACGTGTGGAACTTTGATCCTCTGCCCAAGACCTGCTTTGGGGTTTGGGGTTTGGGGTTTGGGGTCAGGCTCTGCTCACCCCCAGCACTGCACGGGCTGAAGGTGATCAATACTGACCCCAACACAAGTGGGTTTGAGCCACAGGTATTTTATCTGTGTTTTTTTTACCCTCCAAGGCTCTGCCAGGGTCACAGAACATCAGCGAACAGGCAGGAGAAGCTTCCGAAAAACCACAACACGTTTATACATTGCATTAATCCAGAAGCAAAAGGGGTTTTGTTTCCTTTTTTTTCTCTCCTTGTCGCAGAAATTCTTGAACTCTTTATTTCTATTCAGAATTTCTGTCCCCAGACTGAATTCTCGAGTCTGCAAGAGGCTGGAGAGTTCTCTAAGAGGGGAGATAAATTCAGGTGATTTGCGCTCTCAGTCTGAAAGACAAAGAATGAAAGCTGAAGGGGAAATTGTCCTGAAAAATGGCATTTTCAGGTCAGGACAAGGCCAGGTTCCTGCTCCCCCTGCCCAGCCTGGCCTGTGCCATGGCTGTTTCCTCACCATTTTTACAAAGCCTCTCACCACATCTGCTGCAAGGCTCGGGGCCAGGGCAGAGATTGAGGGCTGCAGGGTTTGTTATTACTGGGTAATGAGAAAGGAGACACTGGGCTGGCAGGTGCTGAGACACGGGGTAAAAACACCAGAAATCTGTGGCTTTGCGCTTGGCCTGAGCTATTTTGATGTCTTCATTGTTTTCTTTTGCTGCTTTTAACCCTTCTCTACAAAGAAAGAGGTTTTAGGATGCAAAAAGGACAAAAAGATGCTTTGCAGCTCTTCAGGGCTCAGCCTTTGAGTTCAGTTCACAGAGCCCGCATTGTTCTTGTTTACCAGAAGTATTTGAGTTCCTTGTCCCCAACCAAAATTAAGTTAAAATCTTGTAAAAAACGGTATTATTGTGGTTAGTTCCTCCCCTAGATCCTGGAATTAGAGAAACAGAAACAATATTAACAAAAAAATAAAGGGGGGGAGGGAAAAAAAAAATAAAAAAATCAGATGAGCTGTGTTGCCACGTGCCTTTATTTTCAATTCCTCTGGAGAGAACATCATTTACTGTCTCACGTGTGGAAACAACACCCCCAGCTTGAGTCAGCTCCCGCAAACCCCTGCACAGCTCGGGCCAGAACGCGGGAGGCAAAGCGGAATTCTCCGCCAGGAGAGGGAAGAGCGCGCCCAGGTTGGGTTTCTGGGAGCAGAACTGCATCCCTGGGCTGGAAGGTCAGCGAGTGCAGCCCTGGGGACTCATATTCTGCTTTATTACATAACTCCTATCTCCGGAATTAAAGCTTAATCCCAAAGGGTGGCTGGCAGCTCGGATCAGCTGGACTCGCCTCCCGCTGCCGGTGTCACAGCCCCCTGTTCTCCGAGGGGACACGAGAGCAGCACCAGGGGGGTTTCATCAGGGAAATGAAGCAGCTGTCCAGAAATCTGAGGGTTTTTTTCTTTTTTTTGCCAGGGCTTTGATGAAACAGCAGAGTTTTGTGTGGCATTGGGTGCCAAACACGCTGCTGATAGAAGCAATAAATCCCCATCCAAACCCTAAAAATAATATTGGGCTTGTTTTAAATTAAGGTTACGGAGGATGGCTTTCATTAGCCCCTGCATGGATCCTGAATAGCAATTATTACATATTTGTTCAGGTTTAAGTATTTTTATAGGGATTTTTTTTTTTTCCAGATCCTGTTGGAATATTTTTCCTATGGGATGGGGATCATCTTTGTGAGAGGAAGAATGGCCTTGTGGTTAAGCCTGGCCTGAGATTTTGAAGATCTGGGCTCGGCTGCTGGCTCTGCCACAGACACCCTGGGTGAGCTGGGGCAAGGCACGGAACAGCCACTTTTATTTCTCTTAAAAGAAATGTTCAAGGCTTCAGTGGAAGCATCTGAAAGCTCAGCACTCAACAAGCAGGGGGAGAACTGAAGCAGAGGGAGAAGGAGAAGAAAGCTGGCTGCTGTCTAAGAGCTGTCCCTCGTGGTGCCTGGGGAGAGGTTTTGGAAAGGCAGCCCCTCACAGCTCCGTTCCTCATCTGTGCAGCAGAACTCTCACAGGGGCTTTGCAAGGGCAGCAAGAGCTGCAGACAGGGCATGAGGTTGGGATGGAGTTAAAATGGGCGGTTTGTGGGGTTTTATGCCCAAACCTGAGGAATGTCACCTCTCCAGATGGGTCAGGCACCTGCTGGAAGCCACCCAGGGAAGGGATCTGGGGGGAAGAGTCCTCCTGGCACCAAAACATCCCTGGGGCTGAGCCTGGGGAGCTCTGATCCCTCCTGCAGCCCAATTTTCATTTCAATCTGAATTCTCGTTCCCAGTGCTGGCTCATTCTTTGGTTTGGACCACAGAGTGCCTCAGGACCCTCAGCAGGGTTTGCACTTTCCCCAAGGTTCTTCCTGCTGTGCCTGCCCCACTCCAGCCCCCAATCCATCACAGAGCCTCATCCTGATCGATCCCCACTTCTAAACACAGCTCTAGAGGAAAAAATTCGGTTGAGACATCCCCAGTGCTTGGGCATCCCTCGGCAGTTTGGTGAAACGTGACAGAGGGGACTCAGGGATGCTGACAAACTCAGCCAGAAATCCCTTGTTTGGTTATTTATGACAACAGAGAATAGATAAGATCAGCCCCTATGGAACATTTTTACAGGAATTGCTGATTAAAAATGTTTTTCCTGTCATAACCTCTTTCCATCCCCTCCAAAACAATGAATGAATTTGTCACATGAGGGAATGTGACCTTGATTCTCTGTTTTCATTGATTAAATAGAAAAAAAAAAAAAAAGTGTTTTGACAACTCTTTCTGCACCTGCAGGTGCACACTGGGAATGAAACAAATGTGGAATTTAATAAATGTCATCTGGTTAACCCAGGGGTGAGGGGGGAACAGGGATGGGACCCTGCTCCATGAATAAAATTTAAAGAGAGAATTCCAGGGAAGTATTGCTGACATGTTCTGGTGACAGGTGACCACAGAATTGTTCAATTAAATGGGCCAGCAGGGACTGAAATTACAGAAGAGATCAATACTAACGTGGGCAGTGCCTTCATTCAGGGTGCAGAGGCTGATACAGAATGAAATGCTCTTTTTGAAGCTGTCACAGCACACTGGAAGGTCCCTCTGGTGTCACAGAAAGAATTCTGAATGTGGGAAGGTTATGGCTTTGTAAATTCACAGATCATGGTGTGGATTCATCAGGTAAAAACAGAATTTTGGTTGGAAGAAAGCAAAAAGCAGAGGGAGCTTCAAAGCCAGCCCATGATGCTCAGGGCCTGAGCTGATTGAATTCTGAATATTTTTATCAATGAGGGTTTCACATCCTCATGGTGAATTTCTCCCTGGAATTTCCCTTGCTCCAACCTGCTTCTCCTCTACAACAGAGAGCCCAGCTCTGTTCCTCTGCCACCCCTTGAAGAGGGAATTAAAGCCCAGCAATTAAAACACAAACCCCTCCTGGAGCAGCCAAATTTTCCTCTGCTAAACCCTCCAGGTGCTCCCCTTCCCTGGCTGTGGGTGAAGAGGCCTGCATTTATTAATACCTAAAACAAACCAATATTGGCAGTGGCTCTGGCAAGCACCCGACCCAGAAATTCCAGTGGATGGATCACAAGGAGCAGCTGGATGTGCCCAGCACTCCCTGGGATGGGATCCCTCTGGAGAAGGGCACAGTTTAGGGGATGAACACAACCACTCTGCCTTCTCTAAATCCCACATATCCCAGCCAGGTGAGAGAAATCCAATTTCTCCTGCTGCTCACAGGGCCTGGCACCGCAGCATTCCCAATTCCAGCGGCTCCGGTGGCACAGGGACAGCCGGGCAGGGAAAGTCTCCCGGTGCCTGTTTGCAGTGGAAAGTTTTGGGTTATTTTATTTTTACTTTTCCAGGGAGCAGCACGTGCCCCGGAATGTGAGGAATGTCCCTGTGTGGATTTCCACCCGTTCCTGCTGGCCAGTCCGGCCCTGGCTCGCTTTGGAGCGCGGCCAGGGTGGAACAGATTTGGAATAAATTTCCTGAGTCACTCAGGGCCGGTGGGTGAGGTCCCCTCCAAGAATCAAAAGATAAAAACAGAGCCCTGGCCCTCGTGTCCAGCCAGAGCAGGGCTGGAAGGGGATGGACAGAACCTCACCATCCTCCATCCAGATGGATTCTCACTGCCTGCAGCCAAGAAATGGAAACTCCTCCCGACTGTGGAAGGGGCTACGACTGACACTGGCCAGATTTAAATTGTTTGAGTGGGTCCCCCCACAGAAAGGAAAAATCCAGGATCCTGGTGGCATTCCTGGGCTGCTCCAGGGGACAATCACTGGGCATTTCTGCCCATTCTTGTAAATCCAGTCGGTGTCTGGTGGCTGGGAGCCAGCACATTCCTGCAGCAGGAGCCTTCCTCTGCTCTTGTGTGAGCTGAGCATTCATTCCCTTCCACATCAGAAGATCTCTTCCACAAAAGCTGGGATTAGAGGTGCCCCTCAGAACAAAGCATACCACACGTGCCTGAGAAAATCTCCAAGGGCCAAGGAGTCAGCAGAGAGACAGAGGGACAGGGCACGGGCAGGGGGTGATGCCTTTGGGAAGTTATTCTCAGTTATTTGATGAGCATGGCAGCAAGGATGGGTTGGAACAGGTTGGAAACGGGTTGGAATGGGTTGGAATGGGTTGGAAATGGGTTGGAATGGGTTGGAAATGGGTTGGAATTGGGTTGGAATGGGTTGGAATGGGTTGGAAATGGGTGGGAAACGGGTTGGAATGGATTGGAAATGGGTTGGAATGGGTTGGAACAGGTTGGAATGGGTTGGAATTGGTTGGAATTGGGTTGGAAATGGGTTGGAATGGGTTGGAACAGGTTGGAACAGGTTGGAACAGGCTCAGTACTGCACTGGTGGGACCCCACCTGGGGCTCTGCATCCTGTCCTGGGCTCCCAGCATGGGAAGGATGTGGAAATACTGGAACAAGTCCAGAGGAGGCACCAGGATGATCCAAGGTGGGGAAAGGGTGGGAGAACTGGGGTTGCTCAGCCTGGAGAAGTGGAGCTTTGGGGTGACCTCACCTCCTCAAGGCCTTCCATCTCCTCAAGGAGCTACAGGAAAAATGGAGAGAGACCCTCTGCAAGGGCTTGGAGTGACAGGACACAGGGAATGGCTTCCAGCGGGCTTTGATAGAATATTGGGATGGAATCCTTCCCTGGCAGGGTGGGCAGCCCTGGCACAGGGTGCCCAGAGCAGCTGTGGATCCCTGGCAGTGCCCAAGGCCAGGCTGGATGGGGTTTGGAGCAGCCTGGGACAGGGGAAGGTGTCCCTGCCATGGCAGGGTGGCTCTGGATGGGCTTTAGATCCATTCCAACCCAAACCATTTCACCACTGTGATAAACCATTTCACACTCTGAGTAAGTCACATCTTCCAAACCAGCAGTCTCTGTGTCCCCAGTGCTCCCAGTCCTCCCAGCAGGAGGGGTTTTCCAACTATTATTTATCCGATATCCAGCCTAACTGCATCCAGCATCATTGTAGTGCCATTTGTCCTTCTGCTGACACTGCCTCCAGTTTAAGCAGTCACCTCCTCACCTCTTCAGGGCCATCCCCTGGGGATAACGAGGTGGAGGTCTTTAATTCCATCCCATAAAAGCAATCCAAGTGTTAACAAAACGTTGGAATTTCTCATGTTGCATACGGGTAAGAGGGACGATTCCAACCCTCCTCACTGCTCCAGTCCCCAAACACACCCTGGGAATGATCTGAGCTTTTCACGGGTAATTCACACGGATAAAACACAATCACACTGCCACCAAGTCATCTTTGTGCTCAGCTCCTGCTAACGAGGCCTCTGCTCCCATCTCCACCCAGGAATTTCCATCCAGCACCAGCTCCTTGGCTCCTGCTCCAAGCACAAAGCATCCTGAGAGAGGTGGGAAAGTCAAAACTGATTGATGTTGATCCGCTGCCCTCCTGAAAAGCATCCAATTATCCTACAAAAACATGGAATTTCAGCTACACCCTCCCACTGAAAGGCAGACAGCTCCGAACCCATTAAACACAGCTCCCAGTCACCTCTGACAGGAAGGAAATCACCTTCTCCCATGGAAACAGGAATTTCGGGAGGCAGGAGGGAATGAGGTGTGCTGGGTGCGCCAAGAGTGCTGAGCAGAGGCTGCTGAGAGCCAGGGGATGTTAATGATGTGTTAATCATCAGCAGAGGAATTTTATTGCTTCCTTTAGAGGGGACAGATTTCAACACAGTCATCTCCAAACCCCTGGAAGTGCCTGCCAGAGTGGGAGCTATATTTCAATTTTCTTTTCTGAAAATCATCCTGAAAATCTCCACTCTGTCTGGTTTTGACTCCCTCACCTTTGTCAGTCACAGACATATCTGACAGTGCAGGTATCAGTAATAAATTACTGAAATTACTCAGAGGTCCAGCTCTAAAGGCAGCAAATAACCAAGATTTTGCTTCTTAGGAAAAATTCGGGACACTGCCTCTCTTCCCTTTTGTCATTCTTTTGATTATGCACAAAAATAGCCTAAAAAGTTCTTAAATAATCTACATAATTTTGTTAATTTTTACCTCAAAAATATCAGAAGTCAGTTCTCTTTCTGCTCATGTTGGTGTACTTCTCGAGAAATGCCCAAGCTTCGTTTTCTGAGCTGGTTAACTGACAATTAACCCAAACTGGTTCATACATCTGTAAGGACTAATTTAGCCACCCACAAGCATTTGTCTCAGGCCACCATAATTTGTTTAACACAGAGCAAAATACCAAACCTGGCCCTTCTTGGGGCTGGCTAAGAGGCAGCAGCTCATCACTGCAGAGGGTGCAGCGCTGGGGGCTGCTTGGGAGAGTCTTGGGGATCATTATTTCCTCACAGATCCCAAAATTGTTTCATCTTGGCCACGTCAAGCTTTTGGTGAATCAAGGGCTGGTTTCCAATGGAACCATGCCTGGATTCAGAAGGGGCTCCCGAGGAGCTGAGGGCTTCCAGCACTTCCAGCACCGCTGCTGCCAAGCTCATCCTGATTTGAAAGCCTGAGGAGCACGGGTGGTGCTGGAGAACCAGAGGAGAACACACAGCAAAGGCACAGAAAGAATTCTAAACAATCCTGACTCAGTTTGGGCCCATCTCAAATATCAGCTTCCCCTCCAGTGGTCTCTGTGATGCTTCATTTGTTCTCCAGCCATCCATTGTCTCCTGGAGCCTCCTCCTGCCAAACCAGGCCCGGCAGATCCTTGGACACGGCCGGAGGGTGGACGGGGCTGGGTCCAAGCTCAGGAGGTGCCACAGACCCAGAGGAGGTCCCAGGAGGACCTCAGTGGTCCTGGAGGTGGCCACAGCTTCATCCACACCAAATTCTTCTGCCTCTTCCACAAACAGAGTTCTTGAGGCTGTTTTTCTTCCCTTATAAAGAGCCACCAGCATTTCCACCTCTGAAAAATCCCATTTGAAGCACCAGGAATTGGCCAATATTTGCCACTGCCCATAAAACTCATGGTGACACATCAGAGTCATGGGTGTGCATTGGAGAGAAGTGAACTGCAGCAGCTCCAGGCTCTCCACCAGCTGCTGGCAGGAGCTCACCTTCCAGCCCCTGAAATGCCTCCACGAGTCCCAGCACGTTCCTCGCAAAGATCAATCCCCCCCAGCTCTGCAGGAGACAAAAGGTGGACTTGACAAATGCAGTTTAGCCCTGAAACAGGAGCAGCCTGACGGGATTTACTGCTGGGACAGAAAGAACCAAAGGCATCGATCCTGGGGAATCAATCTGAGGGGTCCTGCTCCACCTGCTGCTGCTGGGATGCTGCACACAAACAAAAAAAACAAAAAAAGGGATGTTCAGCATCAGCTTCACCCCATTCCTCAGTGATTTGCTGTTTCCAGAGGCTGGTACAACACAAAATTTGGCGATGTTGGAGGAAGGAATGGAAAACTCTGGGTGAGGTTTCTTTGTTTGTTTGTTCTGGGGTCGTCACCTGGAGCCCTCCAGAGCAAACCACGGGGTGAGAGCAGTGCTGGAACCTGCAGATTTACCCTGAAAGGCTTCCTCAACTCAGTTTTGGTGTGAGAATGTACAAAAATCTGCCCAATTCTCCCAACATAACTGAGGGAAGGAATTCAATTCTGTGTGTGTGACCATTTATTGTGATAATTCCTGGACTAAAGTCCTGGGTTTTAAGAGTTTCAACACAACATTTATTCTTCAGCATTAGGTGGCCCTTATTTTTTTAATATTTTAATTCCCCAGCTGCTTTCATTCCCTCTTTCCCACCCCCCCTCTCCTCATTGCAATTTTTTTGATTATGCAGTGGGGATAATTCTCTTGCCCTAAAAGTCCCAGAACAGAATGAAACAGCAAGAAAAAAATGTAAAACTTTCCAGGCCACGCTGAGTGGATTTAGGGAGAAGGTCAGGATGGCAAAGCTACTTCTGTCACAAGCAGGCACTGGGATAAACTCCATTCCTGGAAGTTGCTCAGGCTTTGATGAAGAGGATGGTTTTTGGGTGAGGAAACAACCAGAAAATAGTTCATCTGCCAGCCCTTCATCCCTCTGCCCTCAGCTGTATACACAACTTTATTGCTTTGCATTCTTCTCCCCACTGAGATTTATATTTCTCCACGAGAGCCTGGCCTTGTAAAAATTTTTCAGGCTATAGGTGTGGAATACATTTATTTTAGGCTGGTTTGACAAGAGGAAAAGCAGCTTAAAGTCTTTGTGGAGCTATGTTGGACTATCTGGCCCGTGCATTCCTCCCTCTTGGAATGAAGGAGAAATTGCCAGAGCATGGACATGAAAGGCTGTCAGTTAATTTGGGAAGGGGGATTTGGAAGAGATGGAGAAGGGAAAAAGGAGCTTTTGGCAAAATTCCTTGTGCAAGAGGAGAAAATGAGGAAGCACAAACAGGTTCAGCACAGCAAACCCCCTGTGCCATTCACAAAAATCATTCTGAAGAGAAAAAAACACCTCGTGGAAGCGCAGGGAACGAGGCACAAGACAACCCTTAGAAAACTGACAGCATTTTTATTCTCCAAACCTCACAGCAAAAATAACTTCAATGTTTTAATCTCCCTCAACATGGTGTGAGACTCAATGTGCAAAAATCTGCCCACTTCTCCCAGCACAGCTGATGGGAGGAGGGAAGGAATCCCAGGAGAGGAATTCCTCGCTAGCAGGGTCCCCTGGAAGGAGGAGAGGAGGTGCAGCAGGGAAATGCTGGTCAGCAGCAGGAAAATGAGGGATTCTGGCTGTGGAGAGTGGCCAGGTCAGAATCCACAGAGAAATGCTTGGTTTGGGAGAGGTCTTGATAAATTAGAGTGAAGTGAGGGGTCATCCCTGCTGGAAAAGAGAACGGGGACCTGGCCTGTGATAGAGATTCATTTATCCTGCTCTTTCTGCTGGCAGAAATCAAATTCCTGCTCCTCCCCTCATAATGAGAAAGGCAAAATCTGACAGATTCCACAAAAGTCCCTTTTCCCCCCCAACCACTAAATGTGCCCATTGTCACAGAGCCTCTTCCTGTCTTATTTGTTCTCATCATAAAGACGAGTGATCAGTTTTTCTCTGACACCGCCACTCTCTCTAGAGCTGGATCTATAATTCATGAGCATGAAAACAGTGGCATCAGAAAGAAAACCTGTCATAAATCCAGCTATTTAAGCTTTTAAATGAGCAGTGGTGGCAGCGCGGGGATGCAGAACATTTATTGCAATGCTAAATATAGGGGTAAAGCTAAAAGCTTTCCATCAATACACGGTGAGAACAAAATCCTGAAAGCACTTGGAGCTTGGATTTTTGTCTTCTGGAAATTGGATTAATGGCTTCTTTAGTTGGGTTTGGATTTCTGTGATTTTTTGGAGTGATTATTTGTGTTTTGAATTTAAGATTGTCACTTGCTGGAGGAATTGAATTTGAAATTTCCCATCTCCTCTTCTCCCCCAGCAGCGTCACTAAAGACAGCTCCAGAGAGAGGGGGAAGGAAGGGGCTGAGGCTGTTTCATGGAAGATCCCTCATTGTCCCAACAAGTTGTTTATGAGGAAGTTTCTCCAAAAAATGCTGTGGTAGACACAGAAGTGGTGCCAGCGTTGCCAAAGGGCCAAGAAAGGATGGCTCCCTCCTACAAATTCCCTGCCTGTTGTGATCGAAATTCACTTTTTATCCATTTACAGCTGGCCCAGCACTCCCATTCTCTCCTTCCTAATCCCGTTTGTCCAGTTTCTCTCATCACTGCAAACATGAGTGATGTCTGATGGCTTTATAGGAACCTCTAAAATTTATTCCAGCCTGATCAGGAAGGAAATTTATCCCCCTGCCTTTCCACTGGGCTTGCAGAAGATCGGGATTTCACAGCAATAATCCAGAAAAGATATGGAAAGGTGAGACAAGGAAGGAAAACAATGCTCATGTGAATCCCTTGGAGCCCTGAAGTTTTCTGCTGGAAGCTGAAGACGCTGGGGAGGTGCTGTGGGAGTTGGAGAACACAGGAGTTCTCCTGGGATAATTTAAACACAATTCCCGTTGGCTCCAGCCAGCCCTGACATCACTTCCGCGGCACCAAACGCGCCGGGCTGGCGCTAAAAATAGAAACCTCATAAATCTGCCCATTCCCTTAATTAGGGAACCCTGATGACAGGATTAAGATTGAATGCTTTCATTTCAGATTGGTTAATGAAGGGCTTTCCAATTCCTTTTTTTTTTTTGTTCCTCTCTGCTAAGTCCTGCCATTGCTGATTGCTGCAGGTACAGCCAGGCTGGAAAAAATTCCTCATCCAAAGGTTAAAAGAGAAGATTATGTAGACATTTGCTTATCTCCTGTTATGTTTGGAGACTACAAATGCTTTGCAGGCAGATGAGGCCATGCAGCTCCGCTCTGTTTTTTTAATTAACAGAGTCAACATTTGATCAAAATCAAAGAGAACTTCATGTTGGGCTTTTGCTTCTGAAATGTTATTAACTGGGGAAAAAACCAGTCTCCTCAAACAAACCCCAAAAGAGAAAAGCCACCCATAAAATCTGTCCTGTTTTGCCGGTGAATCTCCCAAGGAAAAGATGAATCTGGGGAGAAATCAAGAAGTTTCCAGCCCCTCTCAAACTTAAAGGAACTTCATTGTCCATTCCCACTGCTCTGCTGTCCAGGGAGCTGCAGAATCCAGGTGATTCCCTGATATACAGGAGATAAATTCACCTCAACACCGTCCTCTGTAAGACTGGCCAAAGGGATCACCAAGAACGAGCCTAAATTCCCTTCATCATCCTCAGCCGAGCGTTTCCCCGCATCCTGAGGAGGATTTATCACTCCTGCGTTGAGAGCTCTCAAAAACTGCTTTGAAAACAGATGCAGCAGGAGGGGAGGACCTGGGCTCTGCTCCAGCTGATGGAGGAAAACACCGAGGTGCTCGTAGGAAATAACAACAGGCCAAGCAAGGCCAGGGAAAAGGAGGAAAAATCGCTTTTCCTGCTCCTGAGCAAACGCCTGCGGTGGCCAGCTCGGGAACATCTGGTCTCCCAGTGTGTTTTCTCACATCATGCCAATACCTGACTGGAATAAACAACTTTATCTAGATCCTCCTTTCTTGCCATCAGAGGCTGATAAGAAAACTCGCTGCTATCAGCGTGAGATTCCAGCAGAGGGAAGAAAGATTTATGCCTGCTCCGAAGCCGCCTCCACCCTGCCCGATTGTTCCGTGCTCTGGAGAGCCGTGGAGTTAAATCCTGTGGATTCTGGTTTTCCAGGAGGCTGTGGAGCACGGCACCAGAGCTGCTCTGGCCACCCACCAGGCCGGCAGCTCACAAGTCCCATTTGTTTTTCCGTGGGAATGGCAGCGCTTCCCTTCTGTAATTTACTGGAATATTTGGTGCTTCCAGGGCTCCTCTCCTTCCCTGGGCTGTGTGAAACCTGAATTTATTAACTAGAAACCCGTGAGGCACTGCAGAGGCGGGAATAATTTATATTCTGATGGGCCAAGAGGGGCATTGCTGTTCTGCTGGCATTTTGGGATGTTTCCAGCACTGTTTGTCCCCATCCAAGAGTTGGGATTCAGCTGGATCTGAGCACGAGCTCCACGCTCAGCCTCAGGCTCGCTCTCCTCCCAAATCCCTCCTCAGCCCTGTTTTGGGCAGCTTAAGTGGAAGAACTAAAACAGTTCCTGATGCTGATATGAGGTAGAAAAGGAGATAGAAGTGGATCAATCAGGATTGGGAGGCCGGGTTTAAAACGTTTCCCTGGAGCAGTGGAAGGCTCTCCGTAGGTGAAGCCACCACGGCAGCGGTGGGATTAGAGCTCAGCTAATCTCACTCTATTCTTGTCCTGCAACCTTTGTGTCACCTCCAGCCACAGACACCAGCAAACTTCACATTTCAGCTGAGAATCCTCCCCACCCTCAGCTGGGCTGCTGTGGATGGGGAAAGAGATGGGGGAAATGATCTATTTTCAGCACCTGAAAGAGCGTTTGAGCTGTCGAAAGTCTCTTGTCACATCTTCGGCTTCCTAAAAATTCCTTCCTGTAGGTGTGCAGGTTCTCTGTGAGAGTTTGGGAGCTGGGCTCAATTTTTCCTTCCAGTGGGCTCATCATTCAGCTCCCAGCATCTCCCACAACCACTCCTGAAAGATTCCCACTTAATAGCATTGCCTCATTATTAGTCCCACCTTGCATCCAATGTAAGCTTGACTAAAATAATTTTAAAATTTGAGAAAGCTTCATGATGCCTTTTTAATCACTGAAACAGCATGAAAGGAGTTCTTCATTTTTATATAAATTGACCTTTTATGTATTTTTTGTATTTTTTCAGTGCTGAGGAGCTGTTTGTTTGGGCACACCCCATTAACAGGAGCACTTTTGGGAGATCTCATATTTGCAGGCACGCTCAGATTTTGGTATGAGGCATTTTTTCCACACAGTGAAAGTGGTCATTTCTTGATGTGGAGGCTTTGAGGCAACTTCAGTCAGATAAATGACATTCCCAGTGGTAAAACCACCTCTCTCACATAAACCCAGCTGGGTGTGGGGGTCCCAGCTCAAACAAAAGCTGAGTTGAGCAGTTTAAGAGTTCAAGTGAAGTGCAGTGGGGAGCTCTGAGTGAGCTCAGCAAGACTGATGGGCTCTGCATGGAGAAGGACAAGAACTGGAGTTGAAAAGCTTTTCCTGTTGCAAATTTGATCTTTTATCTCTTCCCTGACAGAAGATGGGAGGTGCCCTGCACTGTGCCTGGCAAAGAATAATCCCAGCAACCATTCCCACTTTTCAATGTCTCCATGAAAAGGGATCACACCCATTTGTGGGGGGATTTCAATGCCATTCCAAGCTACAAAATAATCACACAACTCTTTGTTTTAATCACCCTCATCACCCTGGCCCAATGCAGCAGAGACCCTCTGAAGTGCAGCACCTCCCTCCAGCTCTGCCTTATCTCTGGAGCGTGTCTGAACGGGAGATTCATTCTCTGATAGCTCCATTTCACCTGATAACAGAAAGAAAATAACTCCTCTGAGGGGCCCTGTTGTCCAAGAGCTTTGACAGGTCCCTGTCTCTTTAGGCTCTTGCCCTCCATCCAATTCTGTGATGTCTGAGCACCTTCTGACCTTTGAGAAGTTGAAGAATCACTCTTCCCCCTGCTTTTCTTGAAGTGTTAATTAAAACACCTTCTCAGTGCCTGTCAAAGAATCCCCTGCTACGCCAGGGCCAGTAGATACAGGTTGGCAGCATTCCTTAAAAATGCCTTCCCAAGGAGCTGCCTTGCCTTCCACTTTCAGGGGCTTGTCTTGATGTGAACCTGTGCTTTGAGGAAAGAAAACTCTTCCCAAATTCCCTGCAGGAATGCAGGTTTTTATGGAGAAGACCACGAGCTGTCGGCTGTGGGATCTTCTTCCCCTTGGTACCAGAGGAATTCTCAGGGATTCAATCCCAGCCCCTGACCTGGAATAATTTGGGAAGCTCTTCCATAGAGAGCAGAGGCACAAATCCTGCCAGGACTCAAACAATGGCTGCTTGGGAAGGCCAGTCTTCCCAAGGGTTATGGATGACTTCCCAACCCCAGCCCAAGGCACTGCCAGAGCTCTGGATTTCTGCTTCCCCCCTTTGTTTCCAAGCTCTTTTCTTGGAGCTGCCACCCCCTGCTCCATACCCTGCACCCCTCTGCTCTGCCTTCCTCTGCTGCAGGTGCCTCCACAGACCCCAGAAACCCCCATGGGAACTGATCCTGCCATTCCAAAGGGCTTCTAGAGAACATTTCCCTTGAATTTCCTCAGGAAAAATGTTACATTTCCCTCTTCTTGCCTGTGGAGAGTAACTTTAAGGATAATTTTAGGTTCAAAAGCTGCCAGTGGAAGTTTTGTTTCTCTCCAACCTGCCATCCCTTCACTCCCAGATAATTTTGACTGTGTTAAGTCGTTTTTCTCATCTATTTCAGCTCTTTGGGAATGGTCTGGAGCTGCTGGACACAGGGATTGTTCCTCTGCATCCCCATCCCAGAGCACTGACAGTGGCACACGTGAGGAGTGAGACGTTCCCAAAGTGCTTTTGAAGAGTTCATTCACATCAGAACTGGGAAAACCTTCTAGAATGGAATTTCAGATGATTTTATTCCTTCAAAATGCTTTCATTAATAAAATATTTCCTATTTATTACAGTGGCCATATCTAGAAGTCACAATTCTGCAAATAATTCTGCAAATAATTCTCTTTCAATTTCTGTTCTGCAGGTGAAGGAACCTCTTGATTCTCACCTGTTCTGATAGTTTCACTGGAAATAAAGGATGAATAGTAAAGAACCTGAATCCTCTGTCTGATCTGTAAAACAAACTAAATCAGGAAAATTCTGTGAGAAAGCTGATCTTATTCTCTTTTCCCTTTGCAGATGAGTCAGGAATCAAGAATGAATTATGTCCCAACATTGATCTGGGGGGAAGAGACAGAAAAAACCACCCAGTAAGCATGGAATGTACTTCAAATAGTGCATCAATCCCTAAAACCGAGCATGCAGGTGAAGAAAATAGGGATTATTTCCACAAGCTGCAATTCCACAGGTGAGCAGAGGGCACAGCGGAGGCACCCAGAGGACGCTGCTGCTCTTCACCTCCTCCCACCCCAGCTGCTTTTTGGCAGAGATGCCTCTGCAGCTGGAGATGGGGTGAAATGGGGCAGGGAAAGGCACCCCGAGGTGGAGTGCAGCCCCCAGCAGAGCTGGGTGTAGCCACACAGGCTTTGCACACCCTGAGTATCCTGTGAGTAGCGGGACAAGTCAAGGCAGCCTGTAGTGGGTGTACGAGGAGCTCCTAAATCCCTGCTCCTGAATCCCAGCTGTCCTGACATCCCTGTGCAGTGAGGAATGTTCTCTCCCTGTGCAGTCTGTCACTGCAAGAGCTGCCAAGGGAAAAAGCTCTGAATTTTTAGATGTTTTTTTTGGTTTTGTTTTGTTTTAGTTTCAGTTTTGCTGTCGTTATTTTTGCAAGCGATTGGGGTTCCCTTTTTATTTACCTACATCAGCGTGGTGTCCTTCCCCTGCAGAGGGGTGTAATTCCCTCTACAGCTGCAGCCAGGAAAGGAAAGTTGAATTTTCAGAGGGGACTAGGCAAGAAAAGTGGGAAATTTCAGCCTCACTACGTGGCTGATGGGCAGAGCAGCACCAGGGTGATTTTTACTCACAGAATTCTTTCTGCTCATGGATGAGTTTGCCCTGGGATTGTTTTTTGTTGTGTCCCTGCACTGAGAACAAATCAATTCCTGCAGGAAACTCTCAGCTGGCTGAGAATGG
This sequence comes from Parus major, assembly GCF_001522545.3. Classification (NCBI taxonomy): domain Eukaryota; kingdom Metazoa; phylum Chordata; class Aves; order Passeriformes; family Paridae; genus Parus; species Parus major. The sequence continues at coordinate 1,970,609 of NC_031786.1, read as the reverse complement.
TGGGGAAAACACAAACTGGGTGAAGCTGCAGGTTCAGACCTGCAAAAATGAAGGAATGGGTTTGTTGTGGTGACATCCAGCATCCCAGGGAGCCTTTCCAAGGGTCCTGAGCACTGACTCAGAGCTGCCAAGAGTGACAGGACGTGGGAATGGCTTCAGACTGATGGAGAGCAGGTTAGGAAGGGATTTTGGGAAGGAATTGTTCACTGTGAGGGTGGGCAGGCCCTGGAACAGGGTGCCCAAAGCAGCTGGGGCTGCCCCTGGAGTCCTGGAAGTGCCCAAGGCCAGGCTGGAGGGGCTTGGAGCAGCCTGGGACAGTGGAAGGTGTCGGGATGGGAACTGGATGGGATTTCAGCTCCTTCCAACCCAAACCTTCTGTGGTTCTGTGATTCCTGAGGCATAAAAAGTGGGCTCATCCTCCCTAATTTTAAGCATTTGCATTGGAAATGTCCCCACTTGAGTCTCCTCCCAGTCTCTGTTTAAAGATTAGGAGGAACTTCCAATTTATCCCTCAGGAGCAGGCAGTGAAACAAGTGCCACCCAAAAAATGCCATCAGAATAAACTCCAGGGCAGCTGTCAGGGACCTTTCCATGGATCCCAAGAGGAACCTGAATTCTCCCATTTCACCCCAGATCTCCAGGCTATTTGGACAAGCATTTCCATGCAAAACCCTCACCTTTGCAACCTCTTGACTGATGGACACGAGGCCTCAGCTTTGCTCCAGTTACAGCAAAATATCTGAGCTCTCCAGCGAGCAAAACACGGCAGGAAAACATTTGGAGCCTCTCCCTCCTCTGGGAAAGGCTTTGGGCAGCAAAGGATCTCTGCACCCTCCGAATTTCAGAGCTGGTGGCAGGGATCTCCAGGATGGGGGTTCTGAGGAACGAGAGTCCAGAGACAGAAACAGAAATGATGAGTTGGGGTAACCAGGAGGGAGCAGGGACCTGGTTTTCCTTTTCCCTCCAAGGTCAGAGCTCATCTTGTGCTCGCTGGGTTGGGTTCTAGGATCATCTTAGTGCCCCCCTCATGATTTATCACACCACATGTCAGTGAGTAGTAAAAGGGATTTACAGCAGATTGTGGGTCAGAAGGGTTAGGGCACGCTGGAAATAGTGAAAACAGGAGTAAATTTAGCATAAATGAATGTGCTGGATATTGAGTGAGTGCCAGAGCATGTATGGGACTGCAGCCATTGTTTTCTGTGGGTCTGAGCCAAGGACGATGCACAGGGGTCCCACATCTGTGGATTTGTGAGTAATTAATTAGAAAAAAAATTAGTAATCGTAGCCATTAAAAAGGAGAAAGAATCTGGATGTCATTGCTCTGCTAAAAATTATAATTAATCCCAACCTAGATCTCAAAGGGAAAGAGAAATCTCTCAGCAGGTAAATGTATTGAGAGAATTCCTGGGGAGCTTTTCACATTCTGCTTTCTACTCAGAAAAACCCAAATCTCTCTCTCTCTTCTCCACACTCAGGCTGCACTTTGCACTTGAAGTTCCTCCTGCAAAATCAGCAAAATTTATTTAATTCTCTGCAAATCCCGACTGCCCAGCACACGGAGGGGCCAGCCCTGAAATGTTTCTGTAATAAGGAGATTGCTCAATTATGAGATTCTGATAAGGAACCAAAGGCATTTGTCTTGCTCTTTTTGTCACCTGGCTGCCCTCCCTCGCCACTTTGGATGAAACAGTCGAAAAAAAGAAACAAAAACACAGCCAAAAAGATAAAGCAAAACCTTCACTAATGTGACATCTTGTGTATTTTCTGAATTCCTGGCTGTCAGCAAGAGAAGAAGAAAAGCCTGGGAGGCCCAGAAATCTCAGAGCCCCAAATACCTGCAGGCGGAGGAGAGAGCAAGCCCTGGTGCCTCACAAAAACTTTCTGCTTCTTTCTCTCTCCGTTCTGCTGCAAAAACTTTGGGTTTCAGTTTTTTTAGAGTGAAATATTTCCATGATTTTTTCCCTTAAGGAAGGTTCTCGTGCTACTTTTCCTCCTCTTCCTCCTGCCCCATCTCTCTCTGAGGTCTGTGTGTGTTGCTGCTGGAGTTTTATCTCTGAGGTGTCCATCCTTCTCCTGCTCTCCTTGTTTTTCATTTCCACCTTCCTGTCCTTCACTGCACTGCCCTTCCTCTCCCTCTTCCCTGGTTCTGTTGGATGACTCTCATCCCTCCTGTCCTCCACTTCAACACTGCTGCTGCTGGTTCTTCACACCCCTCTGAAAACACAGGGGAATCAGGGAAACAAGACTTTGGACGACATTTAAGAGCATTTCATTAACACTCGGTGCAAGAAAATAAAAATTTGAGTGGCATTTAAGAGCATGAAATCAACACTTGGTGCTCTAAAGTCTCTCAAGTTCAGTGCCCTGTGGGCACAACGTGCAGGGCATGAGTGAGGCTTTTCCCCCACCTACAGAAAAGTGATGAAATCCTTTAAAATGATATCAAATAACAGAAAATCCTGAGTTGGAAGGGCCCCTGAGGATCCCTGAGTGCAGTCCCTGCCCTGCACAGGACACCCCAACAAGCCCAGCCCGTGCCTGGGAGCATCTTTATTATTTTGCTGGTACAAACTGGATTAAGCTCTGCAGGTCAAAGCATTCCCACACCAGTTCAGGTGAAGGGGAGGAGCTTCTCCCTTTGGCCACGCTATTTTCAATGATGGAAATATTAATCCAGCCTGGATTTTTGGGTTAATTTTCCTGGAAATATTCGCTCGCCTCTTGCAAAAACGCTAAAGGAGCGTGCTTACGTTTGAGGAGGAGAAATTTTAACTGGGAAGAAAGTGTTGGCAGCAGGATGTCAGCCAAGTATGGAAATCTCAGCCCCCAGCTCTGCCAAAAAGTGCCTGTCCCCTCCCCAGCTGTCAGCTGGAGGGTGGCGGTGGGTGGGAGGTGGTGCTGCTTCCCCAGCACAGACAATGCAAACTGCTCTTTTCTTCCCCTCCTCGCTGCTTTTAGAGGAGGCCTCCGAGTGGCTTTGCATCCTTTAAATAACGCAGGAGCTGTGCTCAGCAGGGCAGCACAGGAAATCAAAGCCTGTGTGGGGACAGGTTTCCGCGTGTGGCTCCATCAGCGCCCGCCTCGTGCTGCTGCTGAGGGACAGGCAGAGCTGGAAAGGTGCTGGGCTCTGGGTCTGATTTAGGGGGGATTTGAGCAGGAGGTTTTTGCCATGAGGGCGGTGAATATTGGCACGGCTCGCCCGGAGGAGCTGTGGATGTCCCATCCCTGGGAATATTCAAATTTAGGTTGGACGTGGCCCTGATGTGATCCAGCTGAAGGCGTCCCTGCTCACAGCATGGGGATTGGATTAAATCATGTTCAAGGGTCTCTTCCAACCCAAATTCCCTGATGCCTTGATCCCATGATTCCCTGATGCCATGATCCCATGATTCCCTGATCCCACAATCCCATGATCCCCTAATCCCATGATCCCACAATTCCCTGATGCCATGATTCCATGATCCCATGATTCCCTGATCCCATGATCCCACAATCCCCTGATCCCACAATCCCATGATCCCCTGATCCCATGATTCCCTGATCCCATGATCCCATGATCCCATGATCCCACAATCCCCTGATCCCACAATCCCATGATTCCCTGATCCCATGTTCCCATGATCCCCTGATCCCCTTATCCCATGATCCCATGATCCCACGATTCCCATGTTCCCATGATCACCTAATCCCATGTTCCCATGTTCCCACAATCCCCTGATCCCATGATCCCATGATCCCATGATCCCCATATCCCCTGATCCCCTGATCCCCTGATCCCACCATCCCACCATCCCACGTATTTCTGGCATGGGGCTCCTTGCTGGGGAAGCTCCTCCTGCCCTTAGTGCCCGTCCCAGCAGTGCCACCCCGGGGGCTGTGCCCACACGGGGACAGCAGCTCCAGTTTGACCGAGAAAGATGAAAAACACTCCTGGGAGAGGCCTCAGGTGGTGACCCCACACCAGGCTGCTCCCAAGGGAGCTGTGGGATGTGCCGGTGCTTGGGATAACTCCTCAGCCACCTGGGCCGGGGCAGCTCAGAGCTGGGGAGCAGCAGGAGTTTCCAGGCAGGTGTTGGACACAATAAACCAGGAGCTGCTCCATGGAGAACCTTCCAGCACTGCCTGAAAGGACTTTGAGCCTTTTTCCAGGAAGCTGCAGAGCCCATTATTTACCAAGTGCTTTTCTGGACTTCATGGAGCCCGGCAGGGACAGGGGGAGCAGGAGGCTTCTAATCCCTGCTCCAACCCCGCCTGTGTTCCCAGGATGTCACGGCAGCCTTTGGAAAGGCACAGGAAGAGCTGGGGACACCTTCCTGGAGCTCTGCAGCTGTGAAAACCAGTAAACACCAGAAGTGAGCCCAGCACCAGCACAGTAAACACAGGAAGCTGACTCAAAACTGAAACAACAACAACAAACCCTCCCCCAAGAAGGGCCAAAATGACAGTGGATATTAGTATTAGTATTAGTACTATTATTATTTACTTATTTGCTTATTTATTTTTCATTTTCATTTTTATATTATTGTATATTATTGTATATTATTATATATTATTATATATTATTATATATTATTATATATTATTATATATTATTATTAACAATAACAATAACAATAACAATAACAATCTTCCCAGCTTGATTAGGGTCAAGTTTGAGCTCACACACACAAAGAGGAACACAAAGCCCGGCTCTGGGCTTTCTAAATCATTTTTAAACCAGCCAGGGCTATAGAAAATGATGGAACAATGGAGCAGAGCTGTGTTTGTTCTGAGCCCCAGCAGCTCCTGCCAGGGCTGTGTGTTGGAGGAGCAGGAGCTGGGCTTGCTGGTGGTTTCCTCTTTGTGCATTCAAGGTAAGCTGCAACAAAAACTTCCTGCTCACTCTGCTGGGAAAATCCCCTCTGGTTGTGGGGATGAAAATAGCTCTGGGTCCAAAACATCCCTGGGCAGGGACAGACTTCCAAACTTTAGGGGACAGCTCAGGAATCCCATTTCAAATGTCCCCAAGCTGTGTCTATCCAGCAATTTAAGGTCCTAACAGCTTAATAGTCTCAGGGCCAAATTCTACAGGATATTTGGTGAATAAAGAGGGAAATCAAGGAAAGAGCAGCTGAAGGAAACCTTCAGTAGGAGCTGAAGGACAGCTCCTGTTCCAGTGTGTTATCACTGGATTGCTGCTACAAATTCGGCTTTAGGAATTAGGATGAGAGCAACCCTAAGGAGAGAGATTTGGGGTGTGGGTTGGTAAAAAGGTCAGCATGACCCAGAAACCACCCTGGGGTGTCGTGGGCTGCATCAAATTGCGATTGCCCCATCCCTGGAAATGTCCAAGGCCACACTGGATGGGGCTTGGAGCAACCTGGAACAGTGGAAGATGTCCCTGCCATGGCTGGGATGGGATGGGATGGGATGGGATGGGATGGGATGGGATGGGATGGGATGGGATGGGATGATCTTTAAGGTCCCTTGCATCCCAAACTGTTCTGGGATTATCTGAAAGAACTGTTAGGGGAAAAAAAGTAAGTGCAGTACCACAATAAACTACGATTGAAATGAAATTCTTGCCAATTTCTCCCTTCAGAAAAGCTTCAATTTTTATTTCAATATTATTAGAATGAAATCTCTCCATGAAAAAATACTAAAGCCCAAATGAAGCATCACTTGGGCGTGGAAGATGATTTTTCACTTTGCCTGAATGCTCTGCTTCTGCTCCAGAACAAACAATCTTTGCTCTGTGTTTGTAGGAACTGGAACAGACCCTTCCCAAGGTGACAAGATTTTCCTCACCCTTCCCTTTTTCCCAGACCCACCAGGCGAATAAACCCTGAGATATTTGTACACCACTTCTAAGAATGGGATTTTCAGGAGCACCTGAGGATCTGTCAGCACCCTTAAGCATTTAACCAGCCTTAAATATAGCCCCAACAATGTCAGGAGGCTTTCTGCGAGCCAGCGTGCCTCTTGACCCAGGGTATTGTCAGCTAATCCACAGGGGAGGAACGGAGAGTTCCTCATCTCAGACATTGGGGCTGGAACTGAGAAAACAATCCCCCAAAATATTCCCCCCACCTCTGGTTTTGTGCAGGGATTATTTGTGGGCTGGTTGGAATGGGGCTGGTGTTGACACCTGGTTTATGAGGGCTGTGCTGATATCCCAATAAATGCACGGCTCCTTTTCCAGTGGGGTGTGCTCCATTCACCTGTGCAAACACTAAAATGAAAATGATGTGCCCCAAAGAGCAGCTAAACAGGAATATTTTCTCTCAAATGCATTCAGGAGAGGGGACAGATTAGCTCAGCCACAATTACCTTCTCCCCTGAGAACCATTTCCCACCTGCTTCCTTAACCCCTGATTTTTTTATCGCCCCATTCACTCAGGTCTCCCGTATTTAAAGCCATTAGTGAAAATCTTTTGTCCTCCTTCAACCCCTGCTTGAGGAGCCTCAACTTCCCCCTCTCCTGGGTCATCCTTAAGAGCATCACCAGACACGGAAGGCTGTGCTAAGCCCCTGAGCAGACGGGGCTGGGAGTGGCACTGGAGGGGCAGCTCAAGGTGAGCCCGGAGCTGCAGGGGACACACGGGGGCTGTGACATCGCCACCAGCCACCCCTGAGGTGGCACAGCCCGGCTGGCAGCACCCTCAGCTCACCTGGCTGCTTTAAAAATGGTTTAGAGAGGCTGCGAGCCCAAAGCCAGGCTTTGTGTTCCTCTTTGTGCGTGTGAGCTCAAACCTCAGCCCTTCCAAGTCGGGAGGATTTAAAAAAAAATAAATAATAATAATAACAATACTAATAATAAACCCATTATTTGCAGGTTTTGCTGCATCAATTTCACATGCTGGGAGAATTTTTTCTTCTTTTCTTTTGAGATTTTAAAGATTTTTTCCCTTCTTTTGAATGAAAAATCAGCTGCTCTGAGCCAGCCCCAGATTGCAGCCTCAGTTTTGCTTGGCACAGAGTGCAGACAGTTCCTCCACTGCGTAAGCACCTCCACCTAATCCCCAATCTTGTCAATATGTATTTACCCTTAATAACTTGGATCTGGGTCAGCACTTTGGCTCCCATTTGTTTCCCTGTGCCCTAAGCTGGGGCTCTATTTCTGTCCAGCCTCAATGCTTGGTATTCCCCCTAAGACCTGGGCACTTTCCAGCTTCTGTCTCCCCAAATAAAACCAGCTCTAAACAAAGCCTCTCTCCAGCCAGCCACTGTATTGTGTGCACAATTTGAGATTTCCCACCCTCAAAAGGTATTTTCACAGCTCCTGCCCCCGTGTCATCGCTCCTAAACATCTCAAGTCATTTTCCTTTAGCAGAGCAAAGGATGAAAATAAAAAAAAAAACCTCACATCCACACAAATCCCAACACTGTAATGCCTCTGTCAACAGGTGAGGTCTAAAAATTTCATTGGGGGGAAAAAAAAGGGGAAGCAGGAACAGCTGCAGGCGTGTTTGGAGGAAATCAGAGGGGCACTTTCCATCTGGCATGTGCTCCACAGGCAAAAGAGCTTTTCTAGGGCTTGGAACTCAAAGACAACTCGTATTTGGGGGAGCAGGCTATTCTTGGACAGCTCCTTTTAGGCAGCACAGCAACAGCTCCTGTTCAAAATATCCTGTTCTCCCAGCCCAGAGTTCACACCGTGGCTAAAAACTGGGAAAAAACGTCCATCTCCAAGTGGGAAGATGGACACAGCCAAGGTGAGGATGCCTTGGGTTTGTCTCTGCCAGAAATGATGGATTTGATCTTTTTGTCTGAGTTTCTGTGTTTTCCCCACTGATTGAAGGCCTGACTTGAAGGAAGCGACCTCTGCTTAAAACCTTTCCAAGCTGCACAAGGAACCTCCAAACCTGAACCATGGATGGGATAAACTCTTCCCTTCACTCTG
>NC_031786.1:1953567-1962469 GCF_001522545.3 Parus major | reverse complement strand
TGGGATAAACTCTTCCCTTCACTCTGACTGCCCCCAAACCTGAACCATGGATGGGATAAACTCTTCCCTTCACCTCCACTGGAGCAACTGGAGTTTGATAATTTATTTTTTAGGGGTGACTTTAGTTTTGTGGGGTTTTTTTTGTTTTTATTTTGGGATTTTTTTTCTTCTTTTAATTAAAAATGCCAACATGAAATTGCGATTATCAGCTCATGCTGCCACACAACCAAGCCTTTTCTGTAAATCAGAGAGCTGATCAGTGCTGCTCCCAAAGCTGCCAGAGCAGGATCAGGGGAGGCTGCACTCGAATTCGGACTTCCAGGAGAGGCAGATGTCAGTGATGTCTCCAGACTGAGCCCTGAGCCTGTCAGTAGTGGGATATTTGCAGGTCAAACAGCCCTTCTGGGGAGAAGGGAACTGGTCCTTGGATCCCCTTGGGTCATGTTGGTCTGTCCATGGTTTGTTCCATCACTTACTCAAACTGTGGCATGAAAATGGGAGCTGGGGCTGAGAGAGGTCACATTTTCTGACCTGCTGGATTTCCTAGCAAGCTTCAGAAGCTTGGGGCAAGCTGGGAATTTAGTGTACAAATGGGGGAGGGGGGAATGAGGCTGTGTTTGAGTTGGGTTTTTTTTTGTTTGGTTGCCTTAATTTGATTTTAAAATCTCTAGGCAGGAGCAAAAACAACATCTACAGGGGCTGGGCAGAGAAGTGAATCCAATCCATGAGGGTTCCTGTGTGTTTTATAAATGCACTCGTGTCCCCATGGCACCATTCCTGCCAGCAGCCTCCCAGTGTTTTGCTTTTCACGCTTTCCCATGTAAATGTTGGGAGGTCAGAGAACACCAATAAAATGTGAACGATGAAAGTTCCTCACTCCTCAGTTCAAAGCACAGCCCCAGCCACGGGGAACATAAAACCACAGATTTTCCCCAGGAGGAAGAGTGGGAACTTCATGACTTGGATCAGGGTAATCAGAGCAGACAAAGCAGAGGAGATTGTTCTCTGGGGGGAATCCTCAATCCCTTCCCTCCCACCCTGAGAGCTTTCCCTCAGCTCTTGGCCTGTGGCTTTCCTTATGGATTCCTTGCCAAGACAGGTCCTCTGCTTCCCTAAACATCCCATTAGTTGAGAACAAACAAAAACTTCCACTGAGAGCTCCCAGAATACTGCCTGGAGTTTGAGCTGGATACCTATTTATGCTCAAGGTGAGTAAATATTAAAGTTTAATCTCAGATTTATCAGCAGAGTGTGCTCTCCTGGCTTTTCCTGCCAGGCAGTTCATAGGAGCTCACTGCCAACACAGGTAGAAAAGAAGAGAAGATCTCTCTGTAAAAGAAATTTTAAGTTGTTTTGGAGGTTAATGATCAAAATCTCAGCTAATGATCACAAGAACCTTCTGTTTTCCCTGGTGCCTGAATGGCACAAGCAGTGAGCAGGTTCTGTTTTTTAGCTCACACTCTTTTATCTGAAATTAACTCCTCCAAGACAGCTTTTCCTGCGATCTCCTGGATAAAATCCGCGTTGTTGCAGGAATTCATCCCGTGGTGTTTGTTACCCATTATTGACAGATTCAGAGTGGCTGAGGAGCACAAATCCAGGCACTCAGGGGGGACAGAGCCCAGAGCAGCTCCAGAGGCAAACCCAGAGCTGTCCCTGTCTGCAGCGAGCTCAAAACCCCTGGTGAGGATGGGAACAGCGAGCTCTGCCCTGGCCTGGGGAGCTCCTGCCACCTGCGGCTCAGGAGAGCCATAAAACCCAACTGCAGGAGCAGAATTCCAGCCAAGCCTGCCCTGGGCTGGCCCTTCCATCACTTTTCTCCTTTAATCCCGTGTCCAGTTTGATCACGGCCGCCCTCCTGCGCGTTCTGCTGGGTGTTTCCAGCCAGCATTGTGTGCCTGGAGCAGATATCCAGGGAAAGCCTTCCTGGCTGTCCCCACAGCTGTTCCCCACAGCCTGGGCTGCCTCTGCTCCATTCAAAGGGCTGGGGAATCAACAGGCTTTGTTCACCTCCAGCAAGGCTTTCCTACAATGAAGCCTGAACAATCAGGAACGGCATCGAGCCCCCATGAATCACTTTTCACACTGTTTTTGCATCCTCTGTGTACGTTTGTCTTTCTTCCCAAGGCTATTCCCAAGCTGTTGCATTCCCCTGGAGCCCTATTAGAGCCCATTCTTTGTATTTACTAACAGGAAGCATTGCAGCTCTGTCCTCACCAGCTCCACTCACAGGACCTCTTAATTATTCGTATATTTATTTTTTTTTTAAAGCTTATTTGGCAAAAATCCCCGTTCCTCCATTCTTCCTGCCTAGCAGGTTATTTCTTTCTTCCTCAAGGTGCAATCCGGTTTCCTTTTGTTGTTAAACTGCCTAATCCTGATACTTTCCTGGATATTGTGGGAAAGAGCCCTGCTTGACAGCCAACTTTTCATTTCCATCCTGATTAGCAAGCACATAATAACTGGAAGCATAATTTACACTTTGATTTAAGCCACCTCATTCACATTTGGAAGGAAATCTAGGATGACTAAAGCTTGAAAGGAAAGGCAGGATAAGCAGCATTAAGGAGCTGTCAGGGATCGGAATTGCATTAAATGTTCCTGTTTTATTGTCACAGACTTGTGGCCTCCTGCACGAGCACCAGGTGATGGCAGAGAACTTTCTAATCTGAATATTTGAAGCTCAGAAAATAAGGTAGAAGGGCAAGCTGGGTGACAGGAATCCTGCATCCCACTTCAGCTCAGCAATATATTCCTGCATTCATTTCTTGGCTCAGTTCCCCTGCCCACAGCTCTTCTCTTTCTGAGGCTTTGTCCTCGTGTTTTAAACTTGTGTCTTTGTGTTTTAAATTCTTCTTTTTTGGCACTTAATAAACAACCTAAACAAATCCCAAACTCAACACAGAAGAGCCACAATACTATAAATATAAATATCTGTATGCTCATAGCGCCATCACAATTCCCCAGAAACTGCTCCTGTGTGCTGAGCAGAGCCTTCACTCTCCAGAGCAGCTCGAGGAGTTTGGCAGATCCAGCAGAGAATCCCTGGATTCACCACCTCAAATTCCAAGGCTTTTCCTGCCCCTATTCCAGCCCAGGTATGGAAATCCAGCCTCAGGATGCTCTCCCATCTCACCCCTTCCTCCCCAGGCTGGGCTTTTCCATCCTTTTCCCTTCAATCTTCAAAATTCCAGCAATCACAGCCACACCTTCAGATCCTTGAAGGCACCGATGAGCAGCCAAGCACGAAAATTATTGAACAGTGCTTGGAGAAAATGGGGTTTTTCTCCCCACCCCGCTGTGAGATGTTGAAACAGGAAATCTCTCCTTCCTGATCTGCTCAAATCAAAGCAGACTGACAGAAAAGAACCCCTGAAAGAGTCAAGTTTGTGTTTGTCCCTCAGCTCTGTAACTCCTGGAGAGGTCGGCACTGGACTTGATCTCTGGAGTAACTTCCAGCCTGGATATAAAATCCCTTTCAAACTATTTTCAGAGACAGAAATATAAATCACTCCCACCTCATCACGCTGTACTGGTTCTAGCTGTCCCCAGAAATGTCACACAGTTCCACTGATGACATTTATTTAATTCACTCTGAAGTATGTGAGGGTTTTTTATGACTGGTGATTTTATTTTTTGGGTTGCAGGTGAATTTTGCCTTAGATAAAATCCCTGGGTGCAGGCTGAGCTCTCCTGGAGCTGCTCTTCCCACCGACATCAAATTCTCTTGGATCCCCAGGGATCATCCAGCCCATAATTTTTCCACAGTTTAAGTTCTCTGGAAAGTCTCTGGCATTGCCCTAAACTCTCCTGCTCCCTGTCTGATCACTCTCTTTGATCCTGAACAACATTTTTTTGTGACTTCTCTCCGAGTTTGAGCCGTGTGATCTCTTATCTTTGTGAAAATCAAATTCCTGGGCACTTCAATAAAACAACAATGCAGGGAATTGTCAGCAAAGCATCCCAGGAGGAAAAAGCCATCACCTCTCTGACAGGGAGGCGTCAGGGGTGAGTGCCACCAGCTAAGCCAAAGGACACAACGTGTCAGAGGATGGATCACGGGCAAGGAATGTTCAAAGGAGAGCTCGGGGAAGGGAAAAATGCAAAGCCCGCACAAATTGCGCGCCTGCCCCGGCAAGCAGAGCTCACAGAGGTCTGCAGGGGAATTGGGAGCTCATCTTGGCCAAGTCAGGGCTCCCCAAAGTCTCCTAAATTAATCATGGCCTCAGCTTCAAGAGATGCTTTCAACTGGATGTCTTAATTGCTCTTTCAATTAAAGAGGGGAATGGAGCAGTCTTTGTTTTGCTTGGCGTATTCCAAAGGAGTTTTAAATTTAGAGAAGAGTGCAGAGAGTAACATTTAGTATTTTTATTTATGTCTCACAAGGAAGAGAAGAAAAAGGGGAACAAGACTAAAAATGTTTTGCTGGAAAGTTTTTGGGTTCTTCAGCCTTTAACCAAATCAAACTCACAGCAGTCAATCAATCAAATCCCACTTGGATCGGACAAGCTGTGGTTGCCCCATCCCTGGAAGTGTCCCAGACCAGGCTGGATGGGGCTTGGAGCAGCCTGGCAGAGTAGAAGGTGTGGAACTGGATGATCTTCCAACCCAAACCGTTCCATGATTCAGATCAAAATAAAAAGCTCCACAAACTCCACACAAATTCACTGTGCTGCTCCTCCCACTTCTGCCCAAGGCCACATCAAAACACGAGGACACCCTAAAGGCCTTTTCCATCTGCTTTAAACACAGGGAAGGAGCCAGAGCAACCTCTGGAGGTGGCAGAGCAGTGACACTGGAGGTGGCAGGGATGGCAGGGGCTGGAAGGCTCTGGTTGCCTGGGCAGGGCTGGGAACAGGTGAGCTCTATTTATCCAGGTGGGGAGAGACAAATCCAGCAGGATGAACTCACCAAGGAGCTGATTTGCTGTGCCTGGGCAACTGGAAAGGAGCTCTCCCTCTGCCCACCTGCTGGTGGCTTGCACAGGTGTTTGTGGAAGATATGTGTATTTAAATTCCTGCCTCTTTATTACTCATAAATAACGAAGTTATCACCGAGTGCTGGGGGAGTAGAAGCAATAGATCTCCTTCTGGTCTAATCCCAGCCTCTCCTCTCATTTTACCCCAGGGAAATTCATCACAGCTGAACCTGAGGCTCCTTTAGGAAATGTCAGCCCTTTCTACAAGTCATTCCCTACGAATTGGCTGGGGAACAACTCAGCATTGATCCTCATGGGCGATAAAATTGAGAAACTGAAGAACCTTGCATTGAGCAAGTGGTCCATGAATAAACTCAGGGGAATTATTGGGATCTTTGGCAGCCAAAGCCATGGAGTTCTTCACTGTTTGTGGTGCCCTTTCCAGATGGAATATCAGCAGAGACTCTGCCTTGGCTGGGGATAGACATGAGATCACTCTGGGTTCATCATTAAGTTTTTTGCAACACTTTTGATGTAAAACTGACCCTGGAATTGCTGCCAGCCCTGCCTGCATGTTCAGCTCATGGCTCTGGGCTATAATTAACTTGGTTTGGGCAAAGCCAAAACTGAAACCCTACCATGAGAAAAGAGAGAAACAGGAGAAAACTCCTTACAGTTTTTGAAGTACACATCGCCTCATGTACCTCTCTGAAATCTGCATTTCAGTGCCACTCTCAGGGCTGAAAGGTACTGAAATCACTTGTCCCAGTGATTTTTTTCTCAGTTAGATGATTACCTCTTTGTTTGGGTGGTCATTCCTTCCCTCACCTATTTACAGACTTTCATTACTTATATTAGCAATTATTTAAGTTCTTTATCTGCTTTATCTTTTCTCTTATCAGCATGCTCCCAGCAGGAATCAGAGAACTGATGGACCACGATGGGAAGCTGCTCCCTGAGTCCTGAAAATTACCTGTTTAGACCCCATTTTGCCTCCTAAAACAAATAAAAATTGGCATTCTGACTCCCTCTCTTTTATTCAGTGTCTGGAGAAATGACCTTGCTCTTAATTTAAGCACCTTAAAACCAGAGCTGGATGAATCCAGGCTTTGCTGCTAAGTGAGCACATGGAGCCTCTTTTCCTTTATAATTAGGCCCATCCAACCTTCTAACCCTGAGGGTCTTTTTTGAAAATCCTGTGCTAATTTCAGCTGCTGGATAAGTGTCCAAATGTTTGGGTGCCTATGGAAACTTCCTCAACCATAAGGAAGCTGTATTTGTAGTCCACGCATTTCCACGTATCATTAATATATGGCAAGAATGTAAGTAGTTGGAAAATATGTTCACAGTCCCTGGTTGATTCTTCCAAGATGGGGCTGTTGTAGGAAAAAGGATTAGGTGAGTTAAAAGTGCCCAGGGCTCAGCAGTCATTAAGAGCTCCAACTGCTCCCAGCAAAAATACTTTTTGCAGCTGCACTTTGGTGAAATGTTTCACGTGGTTGGGGTGGTTTGGTTTCTCCTGGGCATGTCAATATTCCTGGGCAGGAATATTCCAGGGCTCAGCAGGCAGGAGCCAAGGTGGGTGGGAGGGTTTTGGGAAAATGTTGAGCTCTGAGAAGTCAACCAGAGAGATGTTGAGCTTGGAGTGAACACGGAGTTGGTGGATTTCAGCTTTTGTATTTCCCATCTATTTGTGATCCTGCAGCTCTTCAGTGGATAACTCCAAACTCCACACACAGTGCCAGCTGCTGCTTCCCCATTTGCCTCAGACACAACAATTCCTCTCCAGGCCTGGCAATCAAGGACACCTCACTCAGGCCCCCAGAGATGCAAACAAAAGGGAGTTTGGGGCAGCAAACTTGGGGGAAATGACTTCATTCCCTGCAGCTGGAATTGGGAGATGAACCCCCAAGATGGAAATGGACCCAACTTATAAAAGCGTCAAAACTCATGACCTGTGGTCCATTTTTGGTCTTCATGTCTCCAAAATGTCCCTGAAGGCCCTTCAATTATCAGACCTGCTTTTTATTCCTTTAGTTTTTCTGGCCTCTGGTTTTAGGTAGCCCAGAAGACTTCAGAGTGGTCAAACTGGGATGGATGTGTTATTTACTCTGCTTTAAACCCCACTTCCCTGGCATTGTGCTGCCAATATTGGGATACACGTGGTGTTCCTGGCACTTCCCAGGCTCCCAGGAACATCCCTTTGCTCTTCCCTCTGTCCACCCAGCCAGCTCTGCCTTTGTTTCGGGAGCCCAGAGAGGGCTGAGAGCAGGATGGGAACTCACCAGGGCAGTGTGGGAGCGTGGCGCTGCCCCAGCGCTCGTGATCTCAGCCTGGCACGGCCCAGAGCTCAGTCACAAGTGATAACAGAGCTGTGTCACCACGGCAACGGGACGTGCTGCCATGGTGACAGACTGGGATCGGCTTCCTGGCCTCCTGGAGCAGCCTGGCTTGGTGAAGGGGTTGGAATGACTCGAGCTTCAAGGTCCATTGCAACCCAAACCACTCTGTGAGTTTGACTTTCTCTGGGTAAATTCTCCTGCTCCTCCCACCAATGAGGACATCCTCCAAAAACTCAGGCTTTTCCCCTCACTTGGAAAGTGATTTTTGGTTTAAAATTTGCTCAGGGTGAATTTTCTTGAAACATTGGTGAGCTTCATTGCCATGGACTGAGATGTGGTGGCCTTTGCAAACCCAAACACAAGAAAAAGATATTATAATGGCACTTTAATGTATTTTAAATAGATCCTTAGAATTTAACTGCAAACCAAACGTTTGGTCATGACCTTTTTAGCAATCTTGAACCGATGAGTAATATCCTATCTGATTCTGGAGAAGTGAAAGTATGGAGAGTTTATTCCTCTTCTGAGTAATTTGTTTTGATAATTCCACACCAATTCTTTAAGAGTAGAGTCTATATTGAACAGCAGTATAGACCATGATCTTCAGCAATAACAACCCGTGATCTTTTCACTTTTGATAAAACAGTGCTCCCTAAACCCAGTTCTATCCCACTCTAAGGTGGGAGCTGCTTTCCAAGTGGTTGTTGAGGTTGTGGTGGCTCCCAAACTTCCACTAATCTCTCTGACTTTAGGTCAGGCTGTGCAGTGAGCTCAGCCTCTTGCCTTCATCACCCACTCACCCAATATTTCCTTAGCAATGTCTTTTTCCAAGGAAAATCCAATCCATAAGGCCTTTGGATGCAGTGGAGATTAAAAAAATAATCAAATCAACAGCATTAAGTCTCTGTATAGAGGTTCTAATTTATCTAACAAACAGTCAGCAAACAAGAGTCTGCTGGGTTGTGGTTTTGGCTGCCTGACTTCCCTTAAACTTGGAAAAATGTGTAAATGAAGGAACAGAAATAAGATAAAAAGTCAAATAAACTGCGGAAATACAGAAAAATATATATCTGTGCCTTCTTGGAATAAGCAAAAGACATGGAGACCAGGGATGTTTACAGTGGGACAGAGGCTAATTCAGGGATCACCTTTTCTGTATTATAAATAAAACCAGGAATTTCTACTCAATAAATGTCCCATCACAATTGAAGTTCAGGGGCTTCTCAGCTGTGTGAATCTTTCATGCCATGAAAGAGGATAAAGGCTGGATAATATAAAGGAAAAGGTTGGTGCAGCATGAAGGGTGAAATCAGAGATCTGGACATGGTGGGGGAAGGTGTTTCAGGATGGATGAAGGTTTTTCAGAACAGCAGCAGGTGTTTCAGAAGGGGTGAAGGTTTTTCAGAATGGGGTGAAGGTTTTTCAGAGCAGTAGAAGGTGTTTCAGAGCAGCAGAAGATGTTTCAGAAGGGTGAAGGAGTTTCAGAAGAAGTGAAGATGTTTCAGAAGGGGTGAAGGAGTTTCAGAATGGGTGAAGTTGTTTCAGGAACAGCAGAAGATGTTTCAGAATGGGTGAAGGCATTTCAGAAGAGGTGAAGGTTTTTCAGAACAGCAGAAGATGTTTCAGAAGGGTGAAGGAGTTT
>NC_031786.1:1927008-1953086 GCF_001522545.3 Parus major | reverse complement strand
GTTTTGTAAGAGTGGAGACAGCAATAGTTTGCGAGGAGAAGTTGAGGAGCGAGGCCAGGGCTCGCTGAGCAGGCTGAGGCAGGAGCAGGGCTGGGCCTGCAGGCCAGGCTGGGCCTCCAAGACAAAGGCGAGGAGCTCGTGTTTGCAGCGTGAAGTCACGGAAAGGGCGCGGGAGCCGCGGTGGCACGAGGAGCTCCAGCCGCTGGAAAAGCCGTCGTGGCTGCGGCGCTCTCAGCTCGGCAGCTCCAGCCAGAGATTTCCTGCTGAGCCACAAACGTCACCGCTCCTGCTCCTGCCACAACTGCTCAGGACGGGAAAATACGGGAGCCACAGGCTCCGTGACTGCCAACATCCCTCTCCTGACCCGGGGCTGACCCTGCAGCAGCCGGTGTTGCCAAGGGACAATCTTACGTACTCGGATTTGTTTTAGCAACATCATAATAAAGGTTTTTTGCTCAGCAGTTTGTGAGACTTTGGTTTGAAACTAGAGGCAAAATATGAGGTCTTGGTAGAAGATGATGCCAGGGGAAGAAGCAAAAAAAAAAATCATGTTTTGTGTGTGAAAAAAAAGCATAAAAAAGTGTGACAATTCATGATATAAAAGTGACCATTTACAAGATGAAAGTGATCATTTATGAGATAAAAGTGCCCATTTATGAGTGCGAGAGACTGGAAGGGCCTGCCAATGAGACAATATTTTTATATCTCCTTTTATTTGCAAGAATTCATGATGGTTTCCTCTAACTACAAACACCACATTCGCTCCAGAGAGTAAAAAACAATAACAGATGGAAAACTTTGTTAAAATGTGTTCAAAAAGGAAAAACTGGGAATGACAGTCGGGGAATCCGAGCAGGCCCAGGTAGGGCTGTCCCCTGGAGCGGGTGCCCCTGTTATTGCAAAGCACTGAAAGCTTCTAGGACTTAAAACCACTTTTAAAACTCCAAACACCAAGGATAAAAGCTGCATTGAAGGAATAACAACTCAGGACTCTCTATAAAGAGATGTTTAATCTCATAAAGAGTAACAGTGAGGATGAGTGAGAGAAACTTGTTCCTATCCTGTTTTTCCTGCCTGTTCAAACCTCTGCCTGTCTGGAGCTGCTCAGTGCTCCAAACCTTCTGCAGCCACATTTGTCCCAGTGCCATGGGGAGAAGATGCTATTGTGAAAATCATGGATGCTCTCATCGCTCTTTGTTCCAGGCCCACAGTACGGCCTGGTCCAGAAAACACATCAGGTCATCAAATCAGCGCAGTAAATCTTCCCTTTTACTTAGAAAGACAAAAATAATCCTGACTGTTTCATGAGCTCACACAACACCAAGAGGCATTTCAGACTCAGGAAAGGATCTCATTTCTGCTGTCACAAGTTGGACTGGGCTGCACTTGGATGGGCCCTGGGGCTACACACGGAATCCAGCTCCGTCCCAAAGGGAACTTCCAAGGCACTGATTTGGTGGCAAGACCCCATCCCCAGCTCTTTTTTGGAGTTCACCAGTGCAGGGGCCCCACTGCAGCTGGTGCCAGCCTCGATATTAAATGCAGAAGAAGGAAAAGGACTCTGCAGGAGCAGGGACTGGGCCTCCTGGGTGAGAGGGCCCAGCCGCCACAGCGAGCACGGAATCGCTTTCCATGATCCTCGCTTGGAGAGCTGGCCTGATTTCCTTTCATGTGTCCTCACTATTCCTATTGGAAGGGATTTCCAGCCTCCATCTATTTATACCCATTTCTTCTTGTGCCAACATTGTCTCTTCACTTAAATAACTTTCCTCTGCCTGCTGCTTCGCCTCCTTGATGCTCTCGCAGGCAGCTGTCAGATCCCCCTCAGCCTCCTCTCCTCGGGCAAAACAAGTCAATCCCATTTAATAACTCCTGAGGAAGAGTCTCCATTCCCTGGATTCTTCATACCCTACAACAAGCTTCGCTTTCTGGATGTGCTGATGAGGATCCACAACCTTTCCTCTATGGAAGTTTTCTATCTGATGCATTTTGGGGTTGTATCATAACCTGAGGGCTCAGAGGAGAGCTCTGTGCTTCTTCCTTTGCTTTCAGCAGAACAAAACAATCCCCATGTAAGAATGGAGGGATTAATTGCATCTCTGGTATCCCACACAGAGCTAGGAGGAAACACTGTGGGTCCTATTCATTTTCTCACTGACTGCAGCATATGAGGACATTGGCTTTCCTTCTGAAAATTTAGGGCCCAGATAGGAGTTCAAAAATGAACAAAGTATCTGTTTATTGGGTAGAGAAAGATGCAGACAGGTAAAGAGAACAGAGTTGCCTTCATAGCTGGGTAAATAATTCCTTTTACTCTCATCATCTCTGCCTCTCTCTTTTTCATCAGCACCATACAATGGAATCATGGAATGGATTGGGGTGGGAAGGACCTGAAAGCCCATCCAGTGCCACCCCTGTCATGGCAGGGACACCTCCCACTGTCCCAGGCTGCTCCCAGCCCTGTCCAACCTGGCCTTGGGCACTGCCAGGGATCCAGGGGCAGCCCCAGCTGCTCTGGGAATCTGTGCCAGGGCCTGCCCACCCTCCCAGGGAACAATTCCTTCCCAATCTCAAATCTAAACCCCCTCTCAGTTTGAAGCCATTCCCCCTCCTTCTCCTATCACTACCTGGCAGATAAAAGATCTGTTTCTCCTTGAAGTCAAGTCAGTGATAAAACTCCTGTTGATTTCTTGTTGTTGCAAGGAGCAGATGAGGGTTCTGGTTTTTGTAACATGGACAGAAATCTGCTGGAATAAAATGAATTTCAGTGATAACCTCACTTAACAGAGCACCCTTATCCAAGACAGAACAAACCAGAGAGGTTTTCAAAGGATGCAGAGAGAAGCTGGTCACAGACAGAAGACTGGGGCTGAAAATGCAGCTAAAAATTCTTCCAAAGGCTCAACCCTGTGCCCAGAACATCCAGGGTCCTGCTGGAGTTGCACACTCATGATTTCCACACCCACGGTGGGTCTCTGCTGCTAATGATCTCCTGGTGTCACCATGATTTGCACCTTGCCTCTGGAACACACCTTCCCACAAAAACCCTGCCACATCTATCACCCAAGGCCTCCTCCCCAAAGAGCAGAAAGGGCAGAAATAACAAGATCCCACAGGAAAAGCCCAAGCAGCTCAAAAAGAAACTGTGTCGGGGGTAACAAATCCATGGCTTATGTCAGACCCTGCTCCAGATAAGGGGAAATATTTTTTTAAAGAAATCCAAGTATGGCCCTTGCAGACGTGGAAAGAATGCAGCAGGAAGGTATTTCCAATTCCCAGTGGAAACAGGTTTTGCAGTGGGGTTGTTTAAATATATTTTTCCAGTTGCCCCTTGCCCTCTTGGCTGTTTCCTTGGGGACTGGGGAGCACCAGTGCCCTCATTCCAGATGGGAGCAAGCCCAGGGAACGCCTGTCCGAGGCTGTGGAACACGGCAGGGAAGAGGAAATCTGTGTCCCATGATTAATCCTCCTGCTGATTTGGGGCTCTGATACTGCACGAGTGACAATATAAATCCCCACATGTGGGAATACTTTTCCATGAAACCAACCTTGCTTGGCTACTGCACTCAAACACCTGCTAAAATCAGGGAAAATGGAGATTTCGTGCTGGATTTCTCTCACTTTCCTGCTTCCCAGTGGGTGGCATTTCCCTCCCTCCTTCCCTTTTCCTTCTCCAGTGCAGAAAGAACTTATTTATGAGGGAGATAAGGGAGAACAAATCCTACAAGAGCCTCTTTGGCCTCGATGCCATATTTTTGATAAGTGTCCTATGTTTAAGAAAAATGATGTTAAATCTTGAATTATTTCTGAACAATTGGACAGTAAAACCCAGGTGCTTGTGGGGATGTTGGTGAGGTTCTGCAGTTTTATTTAAACCTGAAAAATGATTTATTGCTTTTTTTTTTCCCCATGAAGGGAGTCAGGGTTTTGCACTGGAGAAAGGCCAACTTCACCTCTTGATGGTTGAGAAGCCCCAAATATCAGCTTGTACTTAAAATCCCTGCAAATGTTTTGGGTGGCAAAATTCTGTGGAAATTTGGGTTGAGCTGGGTAACATTTTTTCCTTACAATGCCTTCAGCACAATCCAAATTTCCAGAGCATTTTTTCCCCCCGAAGATTTTTCAGCGTACAGTGACAATTTGCAATGTGTTATTTCAATTAATTGTCAACTGTTTCCAGATCTCTGCAGATCACTGGATATAAACCCGGCACTGCTACTCAATTTGCTTCTCTTTCCTCTCATTTATTTTCCAAGACAAGAGCTTTGGGGTGACCATCTGCTTCTCATTTCAAACCTGTCTGCTTTTGTTGATACCTGATGTCTTCTGCCTCATGCACAAGCTCAATTAAAGATTGATAAGTAGAGTTTTGTTTTGACACAGGTCCCCTTTTCTGAGCAGCCAAGCTTCACAATTCCAAGTTGCTTTTGTGGTGCAGGTTTTTTTTCAGGCGCTTTTAAATTCTGTTTTAGGCCCGTGTTTGGCAACCGTTTCCAAATCTTTTTGAGTTACCTCGTGAAATGGAATAAAGACATTTTTTGGGCTAAATTAGAGGCCTTTGTGAAATGTGGGGCTATAGGAAATGTGAAGTTAAGGCTCCATCTCTTCCACCCTCCTAGTTTTCATACCAAACCCACTCAGTTTTTAGGCTAAAATAGATTTATCTCCCTAATTCCCTGTGTTGTTGTAGCACTGTGAGGATCACCCTGGCTCCTCTCCTCTTCCACCTCTGGTGCAGCTGCTGTCAGGTGAACAGCTCCAGGCAGAGAGCCAAATACCAACCTCTCCACATCCTAAAAGTGATGTTTATTCTCTTAATTAATTACTCCTTGTCTCCCCTGCCCTCAGCAGGAGAAAGCAGCTTTAAACCTTTCCCAGCAGTCACCTCTTAAGTGGCCGTGACTTAGAGCAGGCTTGGATGGAAAACAGGATGAAATAACCAAAATAAGGAAGAAATTGTGTTTATCACCATCAAAATCTCTTCCCCACCCCCTCTCAGAACTGTTTGTGAGGGCAAAGTTAAAAAGTGGGATCTAAACCCAGTTGCTGCTTAAAACCAGTTTTATTTCCATTCTCACATCTCTAAAAGCTCCGATCTTGCTTTTCCTCACCCAAGCTTTGTGCCCAGGGTGTGATTCTTGCATTAAGGATTTGGTCTTTTGGGAGTTCCAGGTAGTGGAGAAACCTGAGCCTGCCTGGAGGGTGCCTCAGTTCCCCTCAAACATCAATCCCCCACTTTATCTCCCCCCTTTTTCCATCCTACAAACAGAACTGGCTGATATTGGGCAGGATGAACCTTAGACAGGAACTTCCCACTCTTCAGGTGGGAAGCTGCTCTTGTTTTCCCTTTTAATTATCCCCCAAAGCCTTTGATTATCCTCTATTTTCCCCATCTAGGCAGAACATCATACGCAAGCAAAATCCTCAGGGTTTGCTGCTTTTTTTTTCCCCCTGTCTGTTTTCCTTACTCCGTTCATATTTTTCTCATAAAATCTGTCACCAGTGGCCAGTTCCTTTCTCTCTGTAATGGAAATTTTTGGATTGGTTAAGAAAAATCCCCAACCTAAATCATTAAGTAAGATAATATCTCAGACTTATTACTTAACAATGAGAAATTTTATAGCAGACGTTTTGACAGGACATTTTTCACTTACAAAACCATCCTTTTTTCTTTTTTTTTTTTCTCTTCTCCCTTAGGTTATAAGGTGCTTAAATCATTTTTGCTGAAGGAAGGAGGAAACAGCTGTGGCTCAAACACACTTTTTCCGTCTGTCATTCTGTCTTTATTTTCTCTTTCTGTGCATTCAGCACTCTCAGAGTGAAAGCAGCAGCAGCAGCAGGGCCAAGATTAGAAGTTAAAGAATGTAAACTTGAATTTGGCTGATTCTGGGCAGGGGCTGAGAGCAGGAGTTCTCCTCTCCCCTTGTTTCTGGGCGGGGCTGGACGTTGGCACGTGCCAACCTCTGCCCATCCCTGCAGCCTGAACTCTCTCTCCACTTTGGAACCAGGCTGTGGATCCCATTCCCAGGCTGTGGATCCCATTCCCAGACTCTGGATCCCCTTCCCAGACTCTGGATCCCCTTCCCAGACTCTGGATCACCATCCCAGACTCTGGATCCCATTCCCAAATTCTGGATCACCATCCCAGACTCTGTATCCCCTTCCCAGACTCTGGATCCCATTCCCAAATTCTGGATCCCCTTCCCAGACTCTGGATCCCATTCCCAAATTCTGGATCCCCTTCCCATACTCTGGATCACCATCCCAGACTCTGGATCCCATTCCCAGACTCTGGATCACCATCCCAGACTCTGGATCCCATTCCCAGACTCTGGATCCCATTCCCAAATTCTGGATCCCCTTCCCAGACTCTGGATCCCCTTCCTAGCTCCTCCCATTTAACCCAAGGAGATTCCCTGGACCAAATTTAACCCACCCAAAGGAAGGACAAGCCCTTGAATGATCATGGAATCTCCAAGGTTGGAAAAGACCTCCAGGATTATCAAATCCAACATTCGCATGCCCAGTTTCTGGGGATGGCTTTAGGCTGAGATGATTGAAAATGAAAAGTTTTCTGATTCTCTAAGTGAGACTTTTCCCAAAATTCCCTTTCCAGGCCTTTCCCTCCCACCCCTTTCCATCCCAAGCATTTCTTGTGTTCTAACATTCCTCAGATCCATTTTCAGGAATTCAGATTTTGGATCAGATCCTGGCTGGTGCCTGTGGAAGTGTCAGCTTCCAGGGAAGCCTCAGGATGCCTGATAACAAGAGTGGAAAACCAGCCTGGATGAACATCATCCACATCCAAGCTGTTTAAATGCTCAGCTCCAATAAAGAATAATTGAAATTGATAATATTCAGGACAACATCCCAAGTCCAGGCCTCATTCCATGGTGGGAGAGTCAAATATTAACATGACAATATCAAGAGAGAGTTTTCCATCGGGGGAAAGCGTCTAGAAGTTTATATTCAATTTTTTCCATGGATTTCTTTTGAAGGAGCAGAATGGATCCGTGTGGAGCTGGAACACAGAGAAGTTCTGCTCCTTTCCGTTGGGCAGAGAAAAGTTCTGAACTGAAATATCCCAGCAAAAATCCAATGGTTATTTGGGTGAAGAAAGAGCAAATAATCCATGGAATAATAACCCACAGTTATTGTTCATTTTTGTGCCAGCTAAACCGGGTTGGCACCCATCCCAAAAAAGCCAGCACGTATTTTGACTTTGATTTTCATTTTCTCCTTCCTTTAAAAAACTGCCCCCGTGAAGTCAGCCAGGATTTAAACAAATACATCTATAGCATGATAACACTGCCCTGAAACAAAATAATTAGGAATGAGGCCTGAAATAACTGTCTAAAGACACTGGGAAACGTAAATCAGGCCAGGAACTGGAATAACAGGGAGGTGATGATGGAGCCTGGCTGAGGTGGTCTTGCTGGAGAAGCAAGAGGTTGTTTTGACAGGAGGAGCATCGGATGGATCAGCGCAAGGTCTGGGTGTTCCATGGAGTTCCTGGGCCAATCCATCTCCAAGAAATCTGTCAGAAAGGGCAAATGGGCACTGTAACTCTTCCCACATTTTACGTTGTTTTGTGGGAGCAGAGCAGTTTTTAACTGACAAAGACAGATCTCACCTCTGCAAGCCAGGCTTCTTATCTAATCTTCTGTACTTTTATTTTTTACATAAACCCCACCAATTTTCTATAAAACTTTTTTTTTTTCCTGCTTTGAAACTATAGGAATGCCGTTAATTCTGAGATTTGCACCTCTCCTGTAGATCCCAATGGACTTTTTCTTGATGGAAATAAATATTGCTCCTTTTTATTACTTGATGGCAAAGAGCTCAGCTCAACAAAGGGAGTTTTTCAGTGCATTTCAGCTCTCAGTTTCCATCTTTATTGAGCTGTTTCAGACTTTTCCACAAATATTTCTCAGAACCTCGGGGACACAGGGTGTGCCTTATCAATCATGGAATGGTTTGTGTTGGAAGGGACCTTAAAGAGCAGCTCATTCCATGAGCAGAGACACTTTCCACTGTCCCAGGCTGCTCCAGCCTGGCCTTGGACACTCCCAGGGATCCAGGAGCAGCCACAGCTTCTCTGGGCACCCTCTAAGTGAAGAATTCCCTCCTCATCTCTAACCCAAATCAATCCATGATTCATTTCAGGGCTCCCCACATTTCACAAAGGCCTCTAATTTAGCCCAAAAAATGTCTTTATTCCATTTCACGAGGTAACTCAAAAAGATTTGGAAACTTCCTGTTTACTTGCAGGATTCCCATCCCTGGGACCCTCAGAGGGAGGATGCTCCAGATGAAGGAGCCCAGATTTCACTCCATCGCCCTGCCCCGAGCCAGACACTTCTCAGTGTCACCCCCAGTGTCACCCCCAGTGCCATCCCAGTGCCACCCAGTGCCACCCCCAGTGCCACCCCGTGCCACCCCCAGTGCCATCCCAGTGCCACCCCGTGTCACCCCGTGCCACCCCCAGTGCCATCCCAGTGCCACCCCGTGTCACCCCCAGTGCCATGCCCAGTGCCATCCCAGTGCTGTCTCTTGTCACCCCCAGTGCCACCCCCAGTGCCACCCCCAGTGCCACCCCGTGCCACCCCCAGTGCCATCCCAGTGCCACCCCGTGTCACCCCAGTGCCACCCCCAGCCCTGGTCCCTGCCAGGGGACTCTTCCCCTCCTCAAGCCCTGCTGGAGGCCAGGGAAGGCCGTTCAGATCCCGTCCCTGCTGAGTCACAGCTGTTCCTCAGGCTCGCAGCAGGAGCTGTCCCCAAGGCAGGACGTTCCTGGGAACACCAGTGACTCACTGGTGTCGCTTTTTATCCCCTGCATCGATGGATGGCAACAGCAAAAGATCTCCTGCAAAAACCACCTCGTTTTGTGCTGTTCCTCCGCGCTGCCGCTGAGCTGGACAGGCACTGGGATAATTGGAGGAGTTTAAAAACACGGAATTAATTGTTTCCCACTTCATCCCTGCGGAATCTCCCTTTTCGCCTCACGCGCATCCACCCAGATCAAATAAAGCTCTGAAATGTCGCTTCTTTCTTTCTTTTTTTTGATCTTTTTGTGGAAAACATGTCAGTAGCACTGTTGACATTGGCTCTGAGGAGCAGATGACCAGGAACAGGGAGAGCTGCTGCTTTTTCTCTCGTCAGAAAGGTGGGGAAGTCAGGAGAGATAAGAAAAGGCACTATTGGCAATGCACAGGGTGGCCACAGATCAATATTTTTCATGCACAATGTTTTCCTTCGTTGAAAAAATGCTTTGGTTTTGCAGGTACAATTCAGGACAGGAAAACAAGGCTTTTGGAACATTCTTGTTTTGCGTTTCAAGCGTTACTGAACTTGAAATTACTTGTTTTTAAAAAGAAAAGTATTTTTTGCAGGTGTCCCCTTGCCTGAAAGCTCGATGTGTTTCACCAAAACCATTCCAAGTGTTTGGTTTTCAACATAAAACATACAAACTCTTCAAAAAATTCAGGATTTTTCTCTCTTTGATGAGGTCTGTTTTCTCAAAGCCTACAGAAGTTCTGTGAGATAAAAGCTGGGAAAATGAGCACAGAAAATAATGAAATGATGGGGTCAGTGACAGCCAGGAGCAGCTGCAGATGAGGGTCCTGCTGATGCACAAATTTGTGTATTTTTGTCTAATTAGGATGAGGATTCTTGGCCTAGAAAATCATCATCCTTAAACCAAGGCCTAAACTTTGTAAGAGACCTGAAAATGCGTCTTGGCCTGGAAAGGTTTAGTCAGCTTCAGCACCAGAGCTCGTTTCTAACGATGGAAAATTGCTAATCTTCCCAAGTTTGTCACCAAACCAGCGCTAAAATCTGAATGGAAAAAGTTTTGCAGTCATTTCTGTGAAATGTCATGGAACTGAGGAAAGGAGAAAAATAAAGAGAGTGTTATTTCTGCTTGGCTTTTGATTCTTGCACGGGCTGGTCTAACTTGACTTTGTGTCTTGGAATCAGAGCCTGGACTCCACTGACCCCTCTCAGGAAAATCCTTCAGGTACCAGGAAAACTTTGATGGTGAAAAAGCTTTGAGAAGATTTTGGATTCAAGTTCCAAAGCTCCAGAAATCACCATTTCCTAGACGTTAAATTAGGAATGAAAAGTGTTAATTACTGTTTGCTAACACACTTCAAATTAAACAGATGAACGGGTTTTTATTTTACCTCTTTATCTCAAAAAAATTACCTTGCAACCCATTGTTTTGGTAGATAACTCTGGGGCCAAATATAAATACGAAACATTTCAATTTAACCAATTTTTAGGGGAAAAAAATAAATCTTATTGCCCACATAACAAGCTTCAAAATTAACAGGTCATGCCAGGAGGGAGAGGAGCAGAGCAAGGACCCTCCAGCCCAGCGTGTGAGGAATGCCCAGGCAGAATAAATACCAGTGTCAGAGGCAATTCATGAGCTAATCTTATCTAAAGAGCAAATCTAAAAGTGTCAGGTGATGGAGAGCCAGCCCAGCTCCACCTGGCTCCCTGGAAAAGCTCCCTGGAAAAGCTGCCACGGAAAGAATGGAAGTTACAGAGCTCCCGAGCCCCCACAGCAGCAGCAGCAGAGCTTTGGAGGTGACAAAAGTCTCACTGAGCACGTGGTTGGTGGCATGAAGATGGGTTATAAATCCTGCACCACCTGCTCCAACACCTTTCCAGCTTGGTGCAAAATATCTCACACAGGGGGTCCTTAAAGTCACAAAGAGTGTGTGAAATGCTTCAATATTTTATATATGTATATGTATATTTTTATTTTTTTTTAATTATTTTTTTTTTCTAGAATATCCTGAGGGAAGTGACACACAAGGATCATCAAATTCAAGCCCTGGACAAGCACAGGACACCCCAAATAACAAATCATGTGCCTGAGGGATTTGTCCAAGTGATTCTTGAGCTCTGGCAGGTTTGGAGCCTCTGAGGGAAGAATCTTTTCCCAAAATCAGGCACTGCTCCACAGCTGGGCATCACCTAGAGAGGATGGAAAGGGCAGAAAATGAGCTGCAAAAGCTCTGAAGCTGAAGGCTGTCTGGGAGTTCCACTGAAAATAAGGGAATTAAACCTTCCCTTTTGACTATTCCTCCTTAATCAAGACCATCACCTTTCACAATACAAAAAATTAACATTTTTCTCTTGAAGTTCTTGCAATTTTTATCAGATGTTTCCCTCCAATTCCACCTTTCCTTTCAAATGCCTGACAGTTTCTTGGAAAAGCTGTTTGTCAGTGTTGGGTACCTCCTGTATCCTTCACAAAAACCCCTCACACGTTCCCGAGTTCATAGACAGAACAGCTGTGCATCTTTATTGCACATATGCTGCACTCTGGTTTGGCTCGTGTGCCAGCAGACAGGAAAGTTTTATTTTTAGGCAGATGTGAAAGCCCTAATTTGTTGCAGAGGGGGATAGAGAGCCTAAGAATAGCACACAACGCAGCCACTGCCAAATTAATTAACGCAGACCAAAACAGGTTACAGCTCCCGAGCCAAAGCTACTATTTTCCACTTCCCCAGCTTTCCCCCTCTCCAAAATAGTGGAGTAGGGCTGGAGCTGGAAGAAATGTCCTTCTTCCCGATGGAATCTACCCATTCCTGGAGGATTTGGGTTTTTTGAGGGGTTGTGCAGGGAGGTTTGTCTTGACCTCACAGAAGCAGATTGGCGCCAGGACTGACCAACAGCTCCCTTGGGGATGGCCACATCCCGCCTTTCCCAGCTGGGAAGGGACGTGGAGGAGGAAGCCTCAGAGCTCTGGAGAAGGTTTGGAGGATCCAGCAAAGCTTCTGCTGCTCCCAGCTCGTGGGTCCGAGGGAGCTGGGCATGGCTGAGGCTCCCGCTCTGCTCTCGGGTGACCACACGTGTTTGCTCTCAGCCCTTTCCAAGCAGGAGCAGGAGCCTATTTTAAGCTCTGCCTTCTCCTCACGCATGCACTGTTGCCATAGCTGCAAACCCAATGCACATGGGAAGAGAGGCTCTGGCTCTCTTGACTCAGCAGAGAGGCACGTTGCTCCATCTCCCGAGTCCTCAGCAGCGCCTGGAGATGGAGGGGCTGAGAGGATCCCTGGGCATCGGCAGCTGCTCACACACCAACCCCTTCGTTTGCCACTGCTGCCTTTTTGGGGCTACCTAAACCCAGAGGCCAGGCAAAGTTAAGGGAATAAAAAGCAGTTCTGTTGATGGAAGGGCCTTCAGGGACATTTCGGGCAGATGAAGCCCACCCAAAATGGATGAGGGCTCACGGGTTTCACACTTTTATAAGTTGGGTCCATTTCCATCTTGGGGGTTCATCTCCCAATTCCAGCTGCAGGGAATGAAGTCATTTCCCCCAAGTTTGCTGCCCCCAACTCCCTTTTGTTTGCATCTCTGGGGGCCTGAGTGAGGTGTCCTTGATTGCCAGGCCTGGAGAGGAATTGTTGTGTCTGAGGCAAATGGGGAAGCAGCAGCTGGCACTGTGTGTGGAGTTTGGAGTTATCCACTGAAGAGCTGCAGGATCACAAATAGATGGGAAATACAAAAGATGAAACCCTGAGGCATCAGCACCTTCCACAACTGTCCAGCATATAATGGAATTATTCAGCTTCTCCTCCTGTGCCTCCCCTGGGAGGATGGAGTGGGGCAGAGGCAGCAGGAGGTTGTGTTTGCTCTCCTGCTGTCCACTCTTCCCTGATCTCAGGGCTCAGGACATGGCAGGTCCGTGGGATATCTCTGCCTTTAACTCACCTGGGATTTCCAGGGTCACACACAGCAGTTTGAGGGACCTTTAGAGGTGAATTCAGCACCCTGGTAGGGAGTTTGGATTGCAGCCTGGCAGTGGGATCCACACTAACCCTTGCACTGAGTTTGCCCATGTTTGTAAACTTCCAGCCAGCTCCAATTCCAGAACAATTGCTAATTTTTTTGAAGCTGTTGTTTGCCAGGATATTTCCAGAAGAAACCATCAATACACTTGAAAGGAGCCCACAGGCTCTGGCTAATGGTTTGAAAGGATAATTGATTTAAATGTTTAAATTGTCCTGCCCGCTCCTAATCTTAAACAGAAGAAAAACAACCCAACAGAACTTTTATTAAAGGCAGTTGGGTCTTCAGTGAATATGAACTTCCATAAATGCTTTGCCTTCAAAATTTATTAAAGCTTTGGAGTAAAAAAGATGCAAATGCAGGGTTAGGATGAGGGGGGAATGACTTTAAGCTGGAAAAAGGTAAATTTAAGGTGGATATTGGGGCGAAATTGTTCCTTATGAGGGTGGTGAGATGCTGGCACAGGTTGCCCAGAGAATCTGTGGCTGCCCCATCCCTGGAAGCAGAGAGAGAATTAAAAATAACAAAGGCTAACGTGGGATTTGACTTCTGGAAACGATGCTGACGCCAACAAAAGGAAAGAATAGAAGGGAGTTGAGCAAAAAATAAACCCTTGGAAGAGGGGGAAACAAATTTTCCTACATTTTGTATTTTATTTTATTTTTTTTTCTCTTACTTGCATGTCTTACACTCTTTATTTAATTACCTAAGAATAGATGAGTTAATAACCTGCAAACCTGGGCCTGACTCACAATCCCTGGCTGCAGCAGAGGGATGCCAGACAGGCAGGTTTTCTTCAGGAGCCAAACAAGATTAGAAATAAGCCCAGGAGCACACTGGGTTTCATTTCCATCAATGGGCTGCTCCAGGTAACATTTTATTCACTGCTCACAAGTACCTTGGCTCAGCCTCTCTGTTAACTCCTGTAATGTTATAAGTGCAGCTATAAAGAACAGTTCTGGGGGAAAAAAAAACATTTACTCACAGTTTACTGTGAAGGGCACTGCAGGAATTAGCCATGGAGATTCAGGCTGTGTTGGAAAGATTTCCATTGGATTTTGGGGTTGTTTTGTACATTTTGCTTTTTTTTTTTTGTGGCAGTAGGGCAAAGTCTAAAGGAGCCACAGGGCACCAACATCCAGGTACAGAGTTCATGGTGGCCATGCCTTAATCTGAGCCTAACATTTATATCCCCGTATCTCATCAGCTACTCCTCAAAAAGATACATTTAATTGAGTTTATTAATTGCCAGACATGCTCGTGTTCCCTTTAGGTTGGTGAGCGAGCGGCGTGTGGGGCTTTGCTGTTCATCAATAATTCTGTTTGTGCCGAGGCTTGACCAGCACTAAACCCCAGCCCTGCGGCTCAGTTTGGAGCTGTCAAGTGTCAGGATATAAATAAGTGTCAGGATATAAATATTCCCTCCCAGCTATGGCTGTTTATAAAGTGATGCAGCCCTTTAAAAAGTCCAACTATACCATCCCCTCCCGCGGCTTCCTGCGACCGCTAATTCCAAAGGCTGCTTAAACACGTCGGATATTTTCCCTTTGACATGCTTTAAATGTAGTTGTCATTAATCCTGACCCCTTGACTATTCCCTGAGGGACAATGAAGTGATCAGACAGCTGTGCCCCTCATAACTTTTAATACTTTAATGAAATCCCCTTTGGACCTTTTTCCCCCTTCTCTATTCTTTCTTTAGTTCAGCCACCAAGAAAAACCAACCACAATTTTAACATCTAAACACTGGAAACTATGAACATATAACAATGCAGAAATAATTTCTTATTTTTCAATTTACTTAATTATTTTTCAATTTCATTGCTGGAATGAATGAATGAGAGTTTCTATTTTCTTCTGAAAACCCTTTTTTTCAAGTCCCAGTGGTTTGGCCTCGTGTTGGATAACCATAAACAGAACTGTACAGCTTTGGACAGATGCTCTTAAGAGAGAGTTCAAGTTCTGCTCTTCCATAGTTTAACAAGACAATAGTCTTTATAAAGCTTTTCCCCACAGAAATAGTTGATCTGTTCTGAGAATGATCAATCTCATTTAAAGGTAACAGCTTTGGCTCCCAGATAAAACAATCCCTATCATTTCATTCTCTCCACTCCCGTGGTTTCCATCCCACTTTTGGTGTTTGGGATTTTCTGGCATGTATAGGAATTGCAGAAAATGTCACAGAATTGGCAAATTGTAAATATCACTGACATTAAAAAAAACCCAACCAAACAACAAACCAAGAAATTGTTTTCCACTGCCTCAAACTTTCCATGAAAAACCCTGTCAAAAGTGAGCACCACTTTTGATCCTCTAACTTTTCTTGGAAGGATTAAAGAAATCCACCAGGAATAAAAACATTGCTAAATGACTTTGCAGGATTTATTTGCACGGTGGGGGCACCCTGGTAGAATTCTGTTTAGTTTTTATATTCCTTCCCCCTTCTCCTCTGGGGATGATGAGAACACTCCTAATTTCAATTAGATTTGTTCTTTATTTGTAAGGTAAATCTCTGCTCAGCAAAAGATCATTTTGGCTGTTTCTGGTAAAAAGAAGCCCAAGAATGTGAGTTTAACCAGCCTGGGGTTTTTGGTGCAGCTGACAAATGGTTTTCTTGGAAAACCTTACAGGAACCAGCCCCAGCTGATACTTTGGGGTGTCCCTGTGGCTTCCCACCTTGGGCAGGAGGGGTGGCAGCTCAGTTTGACGCATTTTTAATCTCCCCAGATGGCAGAAGTCAGGGAGAAGCTCTGCCACGTGCTCTGCCCCTGCCATCTTCACCAAAACCCCTGAGAAACCTCACTGAGCTTCTTTTGGGGCACATCTTCCACCCACAGCAAAACTGGAATTATTTCTGTGTCCAGAGGAAGCAGGAGAACCTCTGAACATGTGGACTACAAGATTCTTGTTTTTCTTTGGACTTCTCCCGTTCTGCAAAGCTTCTCCATGAGGGGGAAACGGTTCCGTGGCCTCTCCTGATCCTTCCTAGACCCCAGATGTTCTCACCTGGGAGTTACACGACCCTGCCACTCCTGATGTCTCTGGAATTCTTATAAACACAAATTTCATGGGAATGAACCTCCCCAGTTGGAAGCAACACCCAGGATTTTCTATCAGAGGGAAGATTTCACACCTGAGAGCTGGGACACCTCTGAAAGACCTTGGAAAAGACCTCCAAGTCCAACCTTTGACCAAATATCACCACAAAATCCCACATCTGCTCCTTTTTTTGAAGACTTCCAGGGATGGTGACTCCAAGTTTTATTTCCCAGCCCTTCAGGACAGGCAGAACACCACCACATTTCTAAACCCAGACCTAACCCCAGCTGAATTATCCAGCAATGTCATCCCTTCTCCGCAGCAGAAAGCCGGCCACGGTTTTCACCTGCTCAACATATATTTAATTAAAAAGCCAAGGTGCCTTGGGGATGATTCCAGTGGAGACTCAGGACAGTTAATAACAGTTACCACGAGCTAAATTCCATTTATCTTTGGAGGATGAGGGGATGTGCTTCGATAGGGAAGCTGCAGAGCAGCTGAAGGAGGACCTCTAGGGCTCCTCCACAGAAAGCAGCAGTGGATGGAGCAGATTTAGACCAACACGGGGAGAGGAAAAGGGCATCCCAGATAAAAGTGGCTTATAAAATCACTTGGAATGTCAGCACATGATTATGTTGTTTTCCCCTCAATCATTAGGCAGACTGCTGGGTTGCAAAACACTCCGAAGCCTGAGAAACTGCTAATGGGCAACAGCTTTTGGAATGTCATAAATGCTCCATTTACTGGGCTGGAAAGGCAGCGCTTTGTACAGTCAGGAGGCAGATGGGGAAATATTTGGACACTTGCAGCTGGTAATAAAAGGAGAGAAAGTGGATTAGTGGGTTTTGTAACTCGTTAAAAAGGAAGAGCTGCAAAAGGAGGATTTGTGGGGAATCTGAACCCACCCCTGACAGCGCCTGGGACTCAAAGTTAGCCACACCTGGGCCAGAGCGATGCCATGAACTCCCTGTGCCCCACCAGCTCCCAGGGCCTTCTGCAGATGGGAGAATCTGACAGATGATGGACCTGGAAGACATTGAGCGCTCGAGGTAACAGCTTTTGCTTTATGGTTTGAAGGTGTGAGAGGAGCCCCTCATCTTTCAAGAGAGAAAAATCTTCTAAAGATGCAGCTGAGCACACAGTGCTGACCCAGACCTTGATAAATCCAGCCCTACGTGGCTTTTGGCTGCAGCAAGAAGTAGGATGAGCTGGTATCTGCCCTCAATAAATCTCCTTGACTTGCCCCCAGACTCATCCCAACGGAATGAAAACGCCTTTTGCTTTAATAACACAGGGTGATTCCAGGGGTAAATTCAGAAGAGATACATTATAAAGAATAAAAATTCCTCTCCGAGGTGTTGGAAGGCACTGAAAGGCTTTGCAATCCCTCCCTGGCAGGCTCAGCACCAGCTTTCTGCTCTTTGTTCTCAGAGAACTCCTCACGCTCCTCCTGCAGTAACGAGGCTTTTACTGCCCACGCCAGATCAAAGTTGCCCGGGTAGATAAACACATTTGTTTAATGATTACACCTCCCTGTGCCAAATGAAAACACATCAAAGTGCAAGATTCAACAGCTTTGTATATATTTGTTTCTGCTTGAGCTGCACAATGGAAATTGTTTGTACTCCTGGCCAGAACAGTGAGGGCTCTGCAGCTCTGGAGCTGGGACGGAGCCGAGGCCAAATCTCTCTCCAGAGATTGCCGGCAGAGAAACGCCAACAATTCGTTTTCACACGTCCAAGATGTGTCATGTACAGCACACAGCGATCCTAAACAATTTAACCCACCCTCTGAGGGCTCTTCAGAAGGAATTTCCTCCTGGAGAGGGTGGGCAGGCATTGGAAGGTGCTGGAGTGGCCAAGGAAGGATGGGATGGGGCGCTCGGTGCTCTGGGCTGGTGACGTGGTGAGGATTGGTACAGCTGGGACTCAGTGATCCCATAGGGCTTTTCCAGCCTAAATGATTTTGGGAATTATTCCATCACTGGAAATTCAAGAGGCCACCAGAACTGGGCTTTCCCTGCAGGAGCAGGGTGAGGGTTAGTTTGTGTGGAGCATCTCTAGAGAGGAGCGAGCACCACTCCAGGCTGAGGGAAGGATTTTCCTAAAATTTCAGTCAATCTTGGCTCAGGGCTCAGATAGAGCTTGATTAAAACCTCTTAATTAGCCCTGGCCATGACCTCTGCCACATTATTGAGTCCCTGCAGCACTCAATAAAGACCCTGGTTAGAGATCTGCCATGAAGGAGATCTGAAAGCTTTAGGAGTTAATTGGAATTGTCATTGTTCATTTTCCCAATAATATCAGCAGCTAAACAAGCAATGCAGCCTGACAATTTTCTCTGCTGTATTTGTAAAAACATCATTTTCTGATGTTTGATTTCTTTATTCTCACTCTCTGACAGTTTACATATTTATTTGCTTAGTCATTTGCCTTCACGACTAGAGGCATTAATCTTCCCTGATTTTATTTTTATACACTTATTTATACAAACTCCACTTGCTGCAGCCCACTTAGCACAGCACCTCATTAATATAATGCCTGTTTTTCTCTGTATGAAACTCATCAAAATCCTGATAGAACAAACACTTGCCAGGTGCTGAACACTCAACCTTCACTTCTTGTCGGAGTGGCAGAGAGAACATTTCTGCCACCTGGGAATTACAGCACAAACCCCCCCCAATTTTTCCTCTCCCTGTGGAAAATTAAGTCAATTTTTACATGCTGGAAGTGCACAGTTGCAAGCTAAATATTGTGGTGGGGTTTTATTTTACCAACAGAGAGCTTAACTCCATCCCTGAGTGAGCCCTGCAAAGCACCCCGTGAGGAGCTGTTGATGTGTTTAAGTCGAAAATAGTTTAGAGGTGGCGTTTTGTTTCTGACAATGCTGACTAAAGTTACCATTGGATATCCTGGAAATTCCCAAATAGCACCACCAGCAGGGATAATAATAACCTGGAGCACTGAGCCTTGCCCAGTGTGCTGCTGGGAGGGAATCCTGTTCAGCTGGTTGGGATTTTCCATTGTATTGCATTGTGTTTATAATTCCCCATATATTTAATGATTTTATATGACTTTTTATATTTTAATATTTATTTTATATTTATATACTATATATATTTACATATTTATATAGAAATATTATATATATATAGATTTTATATATTTATATATAATTTCAATTTTCTCAAGTATTTGGGACCGATTTTAGAAACATTTATCCCACAAAAAAAATTATTTCAGATGCACTTTTTCAGCTCCACCAGCCAATGTCCTTCACAGACACCAAAAGCCTCCACAATTCCATGTTCCCTGCCTTGACTGAAGGAGAAATATTTCAAATAACTCCGGGTATTCTGCGGGTGCCTTCAGCTCCAGGGAGTTGCCAACCTGCCTGGAATGCTGTGTCCATTTATAGAGCACTCCAGGATGCTCCCACCTAGAACAGCACAAACCTGAATATTTTTTCAGGATGGATCTGATTGTGAAATGAGGCAATTTTTGCTATTTTTATCCCGGTTACCTTTGTCTCCCACCACACATTTGTAGTAGGCAAAGGATGAACATTTTGTTCTTTACTTTGAGTTTCCAGGCGAGGCTGATTAATTCTTACATATTTTTTGATAGGGCAGTATCACCATAGTAGCATCAAAATCAGATTCTCCTCGATGCAGATATTAAACTCCTGATTTTTTAAGTTTAATAATGGAAAACATGATGAGATTTTGATACTCTTGGAGGACCTTCAAATGTCCGCAGACAATAAAAGTAATATATGCAATTAAGTTATAGATTATTCCTACCGAGGTTTATTTGCTTTGACTGAGAAATGTGTGAAACGAGGTGGAATAATTTTTATATTTCTTTTTTGGAAGGCATTATAAAATCCAAGCTAAAGAATGGAATCATCTCAGGGTGAGACCAGCACTGGACACTTTTAGAAGCCCAAAAAGGGATTAAAATTAATTCTTCAAGAAACCCAAACTCCTCCAACAGACTTATTTTAGCCAGAATTTCCCATTTCAGTGAGATTTTTGTAACCAGTAGGAATTATCATCTTCCCAAGGCATTACTACCATTCCAACTGCTGGGGTGGATCCAGATGCATCCCAGTTTTGGTTTGATTTTGGATAATCAGCCTGGGATAGATTTGGGTAATCTCTCCATCATATTATTTCAGTATCTGGAGGCAGAGAAGCCACATCTGCCCTGAAGGACAGGGAGGTTCCTTCAGCAGCTGCGTGAGGACAAAGCTTAAAATGCTCATTCCTAATAAAAAATGTTCATTCCTAATAATGCTCATTCCTTAAAACACTCATTCCTTAAAATGCTCATTCCTAATAAAATATGTTCATTCCTAATAATGCTCATTCCTTAAAACACTCATTCTTTAAAATGCTCATTCCTAATAAATAATGTTCATTCCTAACAGCACTTATTCCTTAGAACGCTCATTCCTTAAACACTCATACCTTAAAATGCTCATGCCTTAAAATCCTCACTCCTAATAAATACTAATTATTCCTAATAAATGTTCATTCCTAATAATGCTCGTTCCTTAAAACACTCATTCCTTAAAATGCTCATTCCTTTAAACACTCGTTCCTTAAACACTCATCCCCTAAAACACTTATCCCTTAAAATGCTCATCCCTTAAAATGCTCATTCCTTAAAATCCTCACTCCTAATAAATACTAATTATTCCTAATAAATGTTCATTCCTAATAATGCTCATTCCTTAAAATGCTCATTCCTTAAAACGCTTGTTCCTTAAAACGCTCGTTCCTTAAAACGCTCACTCCCAATAAATAATGTTCATTCATAAGAAATAATGCTCATTCCTAATAATGCTCATTCCTCAAAATGCTCAATCCTTAAAATGCTCATTCCTAATAATGCTCATTCCTCAAAATGCTCAATCCTTAAACTGCTCATTCCCAATAATGCTCATTCCTCAAAATGCTCAATCCTTAAACTGCTCATTCCTAATAATGCTCATTCCTCCTCTGGTGCTGAAGTTCTCCAGGCCCCACAGCTGAGAACCAGAGAAATCTGGAGAGCAGATGGACCCAAACATTGAATTTTCAATCACCCAACCTGCCCATCCTTTCCCTGCAGTCCCAGCCCAACCCAAGGTGTTGTTGTGTGGGTTCCAGTGACTGCAGGGTGGAAATGAGGACCTGCCAAACCTTTTTTCCCTGTGGGGATATTGATTTTCCAGCCCTGTTTTTCCACCCTTGCCGTTGGGTGTAGCGCCCCAGCTGTCCCTGCTTGCTGGCAGGGTATTTTTATTCACTTATCTCCATCCCAGCAGTTATTTTTCCAGGAGGGTTTAGTTTCCAGTTCCCTCCTCCTGGTCCCCTGGGAAGAACAGAGGGTCCCCTTTCCACCTCTGGTCCTTTTAGAGCTTCATCAGGGATGCTCTGACCTCTGTGGTTTGGAGAATCCATTTAGCTCCTCACTCTAAACATGTGATAATCTCTGTTGGTGAGACTTCAGCATTCCAGATTAAATTGAGAGTGTCAAAATCACCAATTTATGTGATTTTACCTCACAGTTTTCCTGGTATCTGGAAAGCATCCATGCTTTCCCAGTCCCAGCATCAATTTTACTGGATTTTATTAACCAGAAGCTGGTTTTCAGCTCACTGCTGCAATCATTAATTTGGATTAATGCTACCACTCCTAACCTACTATTCCACCAATTCAGCACCGTTTGGAAGGAGCCAAAAAGACTCAGATTCCCTTTTTTACCACAAAACTGATTTTACAACATTGACCATTTGTTTTCATTACTTCTAAATCCAAGACAAGCTCTCCCTGTGCTGCAGCACTAAGTGGATGAACACAATGAACATCAGTGTTCAGAGCAGAAGCCCATAAATTATGGACTTGAATATTTAATCTGCAAGGAGAATAAAGTCTAGGGAAAAAAGAAAAGTCTTGGTTAAAAAAAAATAAAAATAAAAAGAAATAATTTCTGAAGTAGAGAGGTTTGTGATCAGATGAATGCCTGGGACAGCCAAAAGGATCAGAGGAGGAAATAATGAGCCAAAAGGAGACAGAAATCCAAATTCCCAATGGTCCAGGGGCTTTGGTGGTCACACTCCCAAAAAAACAGCTTCTGTTGGGATGGAATTTTTTCAGGAAAGCAGAAGCAGCCCCTGATGGAGGGAACTGATGCATTCCCCAGCTGGAATTCCCCAAGCAATGGATTCTGCTCAATGCCCAACCCCGAGCTGCTCTTTATTTATAAGAGAATGAAAAGGATCAGCTCTATTTTTAACTTCCTGGAAAGTTTAAAAATAAAGAATAATGCATAAAGCAGCAGGTTTTGAACATGAGCCCGTGGGTGTGAAGGAGGTGAAGTCCTGGGGCTCCATCAATGCCACAAGGAGGAGAATATACATGAGGAAGCCAAAAAAAAAACCCCAAATCTGAGGTAAAAATGGTGAGAAACCAATAAATACAGGTAACATTTATGAGCAGGAATAGATTTAGGGAATGTCAAGGAGTCTTTGGCATGGCCTGGAGCTGAATCCCCCCTCAGCTCAAGGAGTTTTAGAAGGAAACAAATTCCACAGAACATTTCTCTTGTGATGGAAACACATCCACACAAGCTGGATTTAGAACTGCAAGGTCTCCCCAGTCCAGCCCTGCACCTTTAACCATCTGCAGTTTCACTTTAGGAATTTTTCCATCCTTTTCTGCCTCATTTTTCCAGCGCTTTTGTGCCCTCGTGCCTTTCACCATTTACCAGAGTTTGCATTAATGAATTCCACAGCAAATCCTGGGACAAGGGGACAACGATCCCCTTGGAAACCTGGATTGAGGAGCTCTGAGGGCTGTGACAGAGCCTTGGTGCCCTCTCCTCAGCCTCTGCCACCACTTTGTCACTGCCACCCTGGGCAGGGGACTGCAGCTGCAGGGGGACGAGGTGGGGACCTTGCCAGCAGAAGGGGTGACATCGAAATCAGAGGATCACCAGGGCCACCACTCCCGGCTGGTTGGGTTTTTGAAGCCCTCCATGGATGCTGAGAGGTAAAAGTGGCACCTGGGGACACTGCCTGGTGGCCTCAGTGCCAGGTTTAATGTTGGGTTTGATGGTCCCCAAGGTCTTTTCCAACCTGAACGATTCCATGATTTCTCCCAGACAAACCAAGCTTTTGTCTCTTCCTTCCCCAGAGAACACCGACAACTCAACTGAAACAATTTTTTCCCGAATTATTTTGTGTTTTTTAAAGCTTCAGCTCAGATAAAACCTCAGGTTTTGGGTGGTTCATAAAGCTAAAATTCAACCTCACCTCTACAACCGGATCCTGGTAATTTTTGCTCCCTTTCCTTTTGTTTCTTTCTCCACAGGAGGAATCATTTTCCTTTAAGCCAAGAGAAGATGATGATAATAATGAAACTCATTTCACATGAAGTGAAGGACAGGGAGCAGCTCAGAACCAAC
This sequence comes from Parus major, assembly GCF_001522545.3. Taxonomy (NCBI): domain Eukaryota; kingdom Metazoa; phylum Chordata; class Aves; order Passeriformes; family Paridae; genus Parus; species Parus major. The sequence goes on along the minus strand of NC_031786.1, from coordinate 1,929,786 downwards.
ACAGGGCCTGGCACAGAGAAAAATGCTTAATAAGCATCACTTACATTTGGATTGAAAGGTTTCTCTAAAACAAATTAATCTGAAATTCTGTCCAGAAAAAGGAGAAGTAATTCTTTTAAAATTGAATTGACACACAATGAATGAGGGGGATTTTAAAGTGCTGTCTATTGTATAAAATTATGCCCACACACAAACCATGACCCAGCTGAGTTTAAAAAAAGCTGGTTTTTAACACAGAATGATCAGGGGTGGAAAGGACCTTAAAAATCATTGTTTCTCCAAATATCAATTCCCTAAATAACTGGATTAGCAGCACTCTGAACCCAAATCCAAGTGACACAACACCACCAGCACCGAGGGGAGGGACAGCAGAGCACAGGCAGGAAAGGAGGAATTTTCCAACAGGAAAATCAGCTCCTAAGCCCACCTTCACTCCCCACTCAGGAGCTGCAGGAGGAGGAGGAATTCCCAGTGGATCCATCCCAAACCTGATGGGCTCCATCCTCCCATCTCACCTCCCTCAGCTCCAGGTCCCAGCCAAAATCTGGGACCATTTTTCCAGGAAAAAAAAAAAGGGCCAAAATTCACCTCGTGGCAATTCCCGTCTGAAATAAAGTGTCCAGTGCTAATGAAAACAATTAGAAATTCAATTTTAAACCCCACAGGTGGCTGCTGGATCCCTGTTTTTGCACTGAAGGATGGGGAATGATATCCTGGACGAATGTAAAGTGAATTTAGCAGCTGAAAGCTCACAACAGTCTGGCTTTTATTGGCATTCCTCCCTCTCTGCCCTGGCTTCCTCTCCCCCTTATATTTTAAGCAGCAGCTCCTTTATTTCTGTCCATATTGGTACCTTATGCTCACTGTAAATACAGCAGACTCAACTTTGGGCTCCCCAGATCTTCCCCCCCAATATTTTTAAGGAGAAAAGGTCAGAGTATTCCAGTGAACTGACGCACTCTGTCTAATTTATACAGCAAGAAGCTTAAAATTGTGCGTCATTTGACCGTTTTTCCATTTGTTCATGCTGAGATTAAGAGATGGGCTTATTGTTGAGCTGATAGTTGAAATTACAACTAAGAGAAAAAAAGGGTTAGAGGGGATCAGTAGCTGCAGCTGGGCTGGGATTTACAGCTGCCCAGTCATGGCAGTGGAAATTAGAAAACTTGGAAAAAGCAGTTTGGGAGGGACGGGGAGGAGCTGAGTGAGTAATTAACCATTTCAAAGGTGAATGTTTCCAAATAAAAGAGGAAAAAACCAGCAAAGCCAGGGCTTGCTGGGAGCTCAAAGAGCTCAGTTAATTGCCAAAAAGCATCTGTGAGCAGGGAGGGGGTGAAAAACCCAGCAGCAAGCTCAGAAATCAGCTGGAATAAAGGATTTTATTGAGGACTCAGCGCATTTTGTACCAATCCCTCTCTGCTCTGCACCTCTCACACGGCAGGAGTTCCACCCCCACCAAAGCTCTTTTTTCCAATAAATTGGATGTTTTCACCACACAAATCACAAATTCCACCTTGAATATTCCCGAATTTTGCAGCAGGGCAGGCGAGTCCAGTTAAAACCTGGAGCTGGTCTCTGTTTGTTCACCATTTATCCCAGGAGGGTTTTTGTGGTGTTTTCTGCACCACCAAACCCCCTGTGCTGATAAATCCAACCGAATTTCGATGGAACCGCAGAAATTTCTACAGGAAATGGTTCAGCCGCGCTTTTAAAAATTAAAATTCAGATTTTAAACCTGGATCAGCCAATATCAGGTTCTTTCCAAACTGGGAAATCCATGGGAATTCCCACAGTTCTGATTTCTTCTCCCATTCCGAATCGATCCGTATTTACACGATGATGGAGAGGAGGGGAACAGACTCGCTGACGTTTTCTTGGAAGAGCTGCTGCTATCTATAGGATTTTCCATTTTCATCTGGGATATTTTCACTGCAGACAGATGGCTTTTCTAGGAAGGTGAAAAGAAGAACGTTGCCATCCCAATAATGTATTTCCATCTGTGGCAAATCCCTAATACCCCAAGATTCTGCTCAGACTGAATTTATGGATTTTTCACCACCAAACAGCCTCCTTCCCTGGTGGAAAAAAACCAAGAAATCTCACGTTCTGACTTTGCAAACACTCAAAAAAGGTGAAAACACACAAAGTTCTGGTGCCAAATGCTGCTTGGGACGGCCAGGGCAGTTATTTTGCTGTTTAGAGGAAGATTTATGGTGAAATATCCATTAACAAATTTTATAACTCTGAAAAAATACATGACATTTTCCAGAGCTGTGTCATTCCTGAGTGGAGGTACCAGAAAAATAGGAAAATGTGGCTGCAGGAGGGAGCAGAGCAGCAACTCAAACACGAGGGAGCTAAACCAGGTCCCCTCAGCAGGAGATTGCCAAAACAAGAGCCACGAGGCCAACCTGAAAAGGCAAATAAATTAAATATTGTTTCAAAATCTGTCAGGGAAGTTTGCCTGTAGTTCCACCTCCTGCTCTTGGAGTTTTGTGGGACCAGGCACAACTTTCTCCCTTTTCTTCATGAGCTCTGGTTTTAGAGGCTGCGGGTTTTCCAGGAACCGCCTGGATCCAGGCAGGGAATAAGGTTTTAATGAGTTAATAAAACAGCAGCTGTTATTTGGCTCCACCCGTGACACCCTGACAGAGGTGAGACAGGAATGCCAGAAATGCAGGGAATACCTGGATTGATAGGAATGAAGTTTAGGTTGGGATTTGAGTTTGAATCTCCAGGATGTGGCGCCCAAACCTGGCTGTGAGAGCAGAGTGTGAC
>NC_031786.1:1921583-1926702 GCF_001522545.3 Parus major | reverse complement strand
TCTGAATCTCAGTGCAAAGGAATGGAATTTCAATCCCAATCCAGATGAATGGGATTTCACTGTGAATTCCAGTGCAAAGAATGGGATTTCATTCTGAATTCCAATGCAGAGAAATGGAATTTCATTGTGAATCCCAATGCAAAGAATGGGATTTCATCTTCAATCCCAATGCAGAGAAATGTAATTTCACTGTGAATCCCAATCCAGAAGAATGGGATTTCATCTTCAATCCCAGTGCAAAGAATGGGATTTCATCTTCAATCCCAATCCAGAGGAACAGGATTTCATTCTGAATTCCAATCCAAGGGAACACACCCACAGCAAATATCTGATAATCTCCCAACCTCCAAGACAAGGAGGGAATTTAGCCCAGTTTGAAGTGACAATATGAGACAGGCACAAATTATTATTGCAGAATAAAATTATGAATTACAGTAAACTTAAAAAAAAATATCTCAGAGAGCATTTTCCTCCTGGAGCCCTCCAAGGGCTGACAGAACAAGGAATTTAATCCAGGTGTCTCCAGCATCCCCAGTGTTGGACCCCCCGTATCCCAGCTCAAAAATGTGATGGGACCTCTCCTGAAAATCACAAGTGGAGCAGTTTTATTTCTACTCCAAATGCACAGTGAGAAAAGGAGGATAAAAAATAAGAAAACGAGGATGCAGCAGCTCATTAACCACCACCAGAGATAAACCTGGATCTGCTCAAAGCCGTTTTATCCAGCCTGAAGAAGCCGGCAGCGTCTCTGTCCTCGTGTTTATTCCCCTCACCAGGCCAATTTCCCAACCTTCTGTCAGACAAAAAGAGTTCCAGGGAGCTTAGGAGGAAAATGCTTTTATAGCCCTGGCTGCACGAAGGCAAAGCAGATAAAATTCAGTGCCTCAACTTGTGGAGATGTAATTCTGACATGAAACACACTGTGCCAATTTTCCAGCTCCAGCAAACGTATTAAATGTCATTGTCTTTCTAAGAAGAAAGGATCTATTCTATTTTCTCTTTTTTTTATTGACTGAGGAAGATTAGAGGTAATCTCCCTAAATCCTCAATCACCCCACAGGATACACTTTTTTGGAGTGGCTGTGTCATTCAGAGCATCACATTCTGTAAGGGAGAGGCCTTGGGTTACCCCTCCCTGCTTCTTTTTGTCCCTTCAAACCTCCCCTAAATCTCAAACCTCTGGTTTTGCCGCCCAGTTTAAATCTGGCTTCGAACCCAGGGTGGCCACAACCCTCAAATTTTACTCTAGAACATTTCAGAAAGGCCAATGGCCAAATGCAAGGGGGTTTCCTTTCTGCTTGGGCTGCTGGATAAAAAGGAAAATTCAGCTTTGCCAAGATGGAATCGTTTCCCTGCTCCCCTCTCTGCTCTCTCCCACCTCCTGTTATTTAAAAAAAAATAAATAAATCAAAATCAAACTCCGCCCCCAAACAAACAGGTGGGGAAAAAACAAAACAAAACAACAAACCCAAAACACTAAAGAAAACCACTTTGTCTTCACGAAATCCAGTTTTTTATCCAAAGATAAAACTTGCTGGAAACGTATTCCGGGGGGAATTCACTGGCTGTGTGCTCATCTGTCCAAAAGGAGGTGGCAGGAGTGGGGTTTGTGCCAAATAAAGATTATTTCAGGCCTGGAGTTGCTGGGGATAAATCCCAAAGCACAGCAGAGTCCTGCTGAGAGCCTGGATTAACCCAAGGAGAAGAGGCCAATTGCTCCCGAGTCAGTCATTCCCCATCCCAGGAACTCCGTGGGCATTCCTATGGAATTTGGGGCCCAGGAAACTTAAATTTAAATGTCAGAGGCCTTTAATTCCCATAAACCTTTAATTCCTCTGGAATTTGGGGCCCAGAAAACTTTAATTTAAATGTCAGAGGTCTTTAATTCCCAAAAAAACCTCATTTTCTGCTCCCCCCTGCTCTGCTGGCCTTGGGTTTGGGTGGCTGCTTTTGGAAGCAGCGGTGAAATGGGAGCTTGGGAAGGGATTTTCACCTCCAGAGGGACATTCCCAAGGTTTGAGGGATTTGGGGATGGTGACAAAGCTCCACCCCAGAACGGGCACCTGCGCTCATCCCAGCGTGGATTTAAAGGCTCAGGGTGGATTTAGGAGAAGCCCAGGCCAGGCTCAGCCTCTGCCAGGATGAATCTGCACCAGAATTAAACCTGGCAGTCCAAAACGCCCCAAAAAACCAAAAATGTCAAAAATTTACAGTATTTAGGAAAAAAACCACAGGCAGGGGGTCTGAACCACTTGGAGCCAAAGTCTTGGCCTTTTCCACCAGTTTTTCTTTGAAGAGAAATCCCAGCATTTATTTCCAATCTCTGCTAAAAAGATTTCTCTAAAATTGACCAGGAGGGAGAAATTCTGGAGGAAAAGGATTTCTTTTTCCCAGAATTTTCTCATTTCATTCCCATCAATCTGTGCCATCCATCAGGGCACCATTGTTCCCTATGATTTATTTTTTTTTAATAAAAGAGAAAATTTTGGATGCACAAATCATATTTAAAAGCAAGGGTTTCAAAGCAGAAGGGCAAAATTTTGTTCTCCCACCTTTACCATGAGAAGTCATTCCTGAGAGTTTCAAGTGAAATTTGGATTTCTGAACCCAGCTTTGAATTTTTCCCCACGTGTCCAGAACTTTCTCCTTGAGCAGGTGGGATGTTTACCTGAGTGAGGATGGCAAATTACTGCTGGGTTCTAATTAGGAATTAATGACTCCAAGGATCCTAAAGCAGTGATAATTCCACTGTTTGGGAGCCTGGCACCAAACCCAGGCACTCCCCTCAATAAAAAGCACCCAGAGCCATCTCAGATGATTTCAGCACGCTACAAAGTCCATTTTGATGATTTAATTGGAAATGATGTTTAATAGGAGGCTGGTTCTGCAATTACAATTAAAGCCAAATGTGCCTTTTGCTTTCTGAGCCTTTTGCTAATGGTGTTCCCTTGGACTCCTGGCTTTTTATCAGCTGGATTTTTATGAGGCTCCAAGGGCCCAATTTGATGTTCCCAGGTATTTCAAACAGAACAGGCTGTTCATTGTTCAAAAGTAATATTATTAGAAATAGGGTTGAAAACAGCTTGTTACCTTTTTTTTTGTTGTTGTTCAAGAACTAGAGGCTTCAAATTCTCTGAAGCTGATATTATTTGACAACTTTTAAAACTTTAAAAAGACAAAAGAGATTTGAGGGGAAGCTCTTTTTAGATTCCAAGGCAGTTTTGGCTCCAAAGTTCAGCATCCTCTGCTCTGACCCATCCAAACCCAGCCACAGCTTGGTGTCACCCCCAGGACGGGCAGGGAAAAGGAAATCCCTGCAGATTTTGGGGAATCCTAAAAGATCCTGAGCTGGGAGGGATCCACAAGGTCCAGCTCCTGCACAGAATGCCCCCCAAATCCCACCAGCTGTTGTAAAAGGGGCATCACCTTGCTGAAATTAATATTTTTATATTAATTAATATTAATATAAAAATAGTGTCTCACGTCCCTTAAAATTTTTGATGCTAATTGCTGCCAACCTGGGGAAGAATAATTATAATTTCTATATTTTAGCTGCAGACTGGCAGTGGAAGATGGCAGCTGGGAAAAGTCACTTTATTTCTCATATTTCCCACCCCAGTCCTGGCTCTGGGGGTGAGAATTCCCTCCCTGCTGCACTGGAGCCTTTCTCCAGCAGGGAATTGGTTTTCCCACTGAGCTGGGCTCCAGTTGAGGGAGAGGAACACAGGGAATTCATTCCCTCTCCACCATGAAATCCCCACAGTTCCTGCATTTCCTGCTCCATCCCAAGGATTTCCAGTTCTGGGGTTTTCACAGCCCACCTGAGCTGGTGTCCTGGGGCTTCTCATCTCCAAACTCTTCACTTCCAGTTCGGATTTCTCTCCTCATCCCAGTGTTTGCTCTCACAGATTATTTCAACCTGAGTGCATCAAGGTGGCTGCAGCAGGGATTTAATCCAGAATTCCTCCAGAACTGAAGAGCAACAAACTAAAAAATCCTCAGTGCTGAATGCTCTTGAATTCTGCTGCAATTTCTGCCTTGGTAACACATTCTGCCTTTTGCTGCTGGAGAGAAAATGTGGGTTATTGGGGGAAGAAAATGAAACAGAGAAAAGGAATAAATTTTTTGCCTTGTTTCCATCATTCTTGGGACAGCCACTGCCTTTGGGCTCGGTCAGAATTACAGCAGCAGTGCCCTGAGGAGCCCAAAGCGGGGCTGAATAATGACCCCACTAATTAAAATAATCCTAATTCCCCTCTCTGAGCGTGGCCCCATGACTCAGGTCCTGTGCAGAGCCAGAATTTTTGGCCATTTCAGGATTAATGCAGAAAAAGGTGCCAAAAGTTGGGATCCTGAACTGAAATCTCAGCAAAAAAAATCTGCTTTAGGAGACCCATGGCTGCATTCCTATTTATCTTTCTTTTTTATTAAAAAATCCAACTAATAAAATAAAAGGCAGCTCTGAGAGACTTTAAACAGAGGAGAGGAAGCTGAATTCAGCCACTGCTGCCCAAACTGATGAGATCTTTGGAAGAGAATCCCAGATGTCAGCAAAAACTCCTTTGCTCAGTCCAAGTGAGAAAGCAATTTTTCCTTTTTATTTTTTTGGAATAAAAACAAGCCAAGGATGACAAGATTGGGTAGAGGAGACAGAAAACACAACAGAAAAAGGAGACAAAAATGAGATTGTGAGGATGGAGAGGAAAAAGGTGGCAGCAGATAAGGAACTGAAAGAATCACAGCTTGGGAAAACAGGAGCTTGGATAAAGCTCCGTGTGCTGGAATCGGGGGAAAATTCGGGAAGAACGAGGGAAAGGTGAACTCTGAGAAATGCTTTGGGTTTTGTTCCATCCCCCTGTTTGCCTCTCATGGGGGCACTTTTTAAAGGAGAGCTCGGGCAGCAAATTCCAGCTGGGATCCGACTCCCAGGGGCCTCATGGAGAAGGGTGGAGAGCGTTCCTGGGTTCCTTCGGGTGAATCCCGAATTCCTGAGGGGTTTTTCCAAGGGTGGGGAGGTTGGGAGTGGGCACTCAGCTCTGAGCTCCACACCTGGGGGGCAGGAGGCTTTTCCACCCCCAAATCCCACCCCAATCCCTTCCCAAACTGGGGAACAGAACCC
>NC_031786.1:1917272-1921378 GCF_001522545.3 Parus major | reverse complement strand
TCCCAAACTGGGGAACAGAACCCCAAAATCCCACTCCAATCCCATCCCAAACTGGGGAACAGAACCCCAAAATCCTGCAATCCCACCTGAAAATATCCTGGCTTCAAATTTCTCTTTTCCAAGGGGTGAAGCAGCAGGAGCCTGAAAACAGTGGGAAAAGGCACAGAGAGGAGCTGGAAATCCATAGGAAGTTTAAATCCCTGACAAAGGCTGATGGCCTTGGCCTGGCAGACACACAACATCTGGTTACTGACATCTGGCACTTCCAGATATCCTGGAACTTCCCATCTTCCTTTAGATGAAATCCTAACCATTAAAAAAACCCCCAAAAACAACAACAAAAAACCCCAAAGAACCAAATAAAAAATGGAATTTCCCAGCACATTCTCCAGTTCTGAGAAATCAAATCCTTTGCACCAGCCTTGCCTGTTCCTGTTCATTAACAAGCCTTGATTTTTCCAACAAGAGCAATTCAAGGAATCAGGAAATGCAGATTTGTTGTTGAAATACAACAAAAAGCACCGATGGTCGTGGCAGACTCTGCCACTGATTAGTACTCACAGATTCTTATTTAATAAGAATAATATAATAACTCACTAGATTCTTATTTAATTGTTTAATTATTATTTAACAACCATTACAAATATTCTGCTGCTCTGGGATTTTTCAAACACAAAAATGCTTTGGAAAACCACCCTTAAATCAGGTTTAGAGGATCCTGGAATTGCTTAGGAATAACCAAAGGTTATTATGCAAGGGTGAAAGTTGCCAGTGCAGGATTTGCATCCTCAAGAGGAATAGGAATGGGAATTGCCAGTTTTGGAGCTGCTCTGTTCAGGTTTGATCCCAAGAGCAACTTTATAATTTATGGCAGCATCTTGTCCTGCAGAGATCAGGTACCCTGGGTCAAAAAAAGTGATTTTCTGGGAGGCCCTGGCACGGATTATCCCAAAAATCCGTGTCTGCCCCATCCCTGGAAGTGCCCAAGGCCAGGTTGGGTGGGTTTGGAGCACTTTGGGATAGTGGAAGACGTGGGGGTGGAACTGGACGAGCTTCAAAATCCTTTCATCCCAACCCATTCCACGATTCCAGCGCAGAAACGAGCGAGGCGCTTAAAAACCGAAACAATTCCCAGCGAAACCAGGGAAAACACCGCGATCCAGGGAAAACACCGCGATCCAGGGAAAACAGAGCCGCATCCCCGCGCTCCTGAGCTCATTCCTCAACGTCTCAGCTCGGGGTCATCACCCCAGCCCCAGCCCCAGCCCTGGCCATGGGAAAACTCCTCGTTCCAGGCTCGGTTTCCGTTCCCAGGTGCCACCCGGCCACGGAGCCGTTGCCGCGTTACAGAACAAATATTTTCCCCATCTGGGTTGTTTGACAACAAACAAAAACCCGTGGGGAAGTCGTTTTCTCATTTACCACGAGCCTTGAAAGCAGAGCAGCCTGGCAATTCCAGGGCAATTCCTAGAAAAGAAACGGGGAATATTCCATATTTAATATATATTCCTTAATTCCCTGCGTGTTCCTCCGGCCAGGCTTTGGGTTCACCTTGGGGCAGCCACGCCAGGCAGGGCTGGGAATCGGCTACCAAAGAGATTTTCCTCCTCAAATTCCACAAAAATGTCATTTAATGGGATTATCGCTCACTGGGTGCTGAGCTGGATGGGACAGGAGGGTTTTGCACCTGGATTTTAAGGCAAAGCTTGGTACTGGGGGTGATTTTTTCCCCTTTTAGGGCTGTTTTTCCTCCTTTTTGGGGATGGTTTTTCTTCACTCTTTTTTTGGTTCAATTTTTCTTCCCCCTCTTTTTTACATCTGATTTTTCTCCCCATTTTTAGGCCGATTTTTTTGCTTTTTTGGGGGCAAATTTTTCTTCCCCCCCTTTTAGGCCTGATTTTTCTTCCCCCTCTTTTTTGGGGAAGATATTTTTTTCTACCCATTTTGGGGCTGACTTTTTCCCCCCTCTCTGGGGCCCATTTTTTTCTCCACCCTTTTTGGTCCTGGATTTTTTTCCCCCTCCTTTTAGGGGCTGGATTTTTCCTGCATTTTCTGCTTTTCCTGTGGGATTTTTTGCAGACAGGATCCCATCACCCTGTGCACTCTCTGTGGCACATCACACTTGCTCTGAGTCACCCACAAAATTCCCTGGCTTTTCCTTTTGCAGGGAAAAAAGAAAACCTGACAATTTTCATGAATTTTGATGCTTCAGGGCAAAAAGAAAAATAAAAAAGAGGAGTTCAATTCCCTTTGAAGTGCTGATAATTGAGATTTCGAGTTATAAATCAGCATCAGATATTTCCAGGAAATCTGATGGAGTTTGGCTGGGAAAAAAGGGAAAATTACGGAATTCAGATCCAGTTTAGTATTTCAAGTCCTGATCCACACACGGGGAAGAATTTGACCCCCAAATTTAAGCCCAGAAGAGGAGCCACAGATGTCCCTGAGCAACGTAACAAACTCTCACATCTGTTAGAAAATCCTACACATGGACAAGAGTCATCAAAAATAATTAATGATAATTAATTCAATAACCTGGGGATGAAGGAAGAGAAATAAGTGAATTTTAAGGAGCTATTACTCAAGAAACGACGCAGTAATTTTCCCCCAAAGCATCACAATAATGGAGAGGATAAAGCTGAGGGAATTTAAAGAGTTTTTAAGCCACGGAAACAGAATATTTTATCATTTCTGTACCAAGCAGAAAATGCAACTGTAAAAAACATTTTTACTCCAGATAAAGCCTGATGGTAGAAGAATTTTAATTCCTCGTGAGCAGCTCGTGTGGACTCAATTTGTGTGCAAATAATGCTGTGAAATGGTAAAATAAATATAAAAAATAGAAAATGCAGATAAAAATGTATAAAATATATATAATAATGTAACAAAAAATAGGTAAAATTGTATAAAATACAGCTGTGACTGAAGAAACCAAAGCAGGAAGGGAAACAGGAGAGTTTCTCAAAGCAGGGCTGGCAGAGTTTGCTTGGAATATTCAGAAAATCACCTTCAACTCTTTAATTTGATCTTCTGTGAACTTCCATCGTTCATCCACTGCACTGAACAATAAACTCGGGTTTAACTAAGCCTGAGTGAGGCTTTAGCTAAAGCAGGTTCTGCTCCTGGGGCAGGAGGTTCTGGCTGAGCCTCCTCCTTGCCCTTGGGAATCATCAAAAAATGACATTTCAATGGCATTAGTGCCCAGTCTCTCCTCTGATTTCAGCTCCAGAAAACTCTGGATTCTCTGGCAGATTCCAGAGGGCTTCAAGCACAGGAATTCTCTCTGAAAGGGGAAGTGGCCACATTGAAGTGACCTCAGTTGGGGGTGTTGAAGCGTTTGATCCCATCTGGAAATCCCATCCCATTTCTGTGCTGTCCCTCCCCATTTGAAACACATTTAACAAAGGCAATAACAATTCAAATAATGAGGGATTGATCAGGAGGTGCTTTCTTGTTCTCCATTGCTTTGAGAGTGGCGGGAATTTGGAAAAAATGAGATTTTTCTGTTTTTCTTTTTTTTATACATTAACAGCAGGACGAGGCGTGAGGATGATGTAAGAAAAATGGAATATTCTCACCAGGAATAGGGATAATTTAGAGGGAGCAGCTCCTGGCTCTGTGCTCAGCCAGCCCCACAGGCTGTCAGGATCATGAAATGAAAGGGCAGGATACAAAAATCCCTGCAGGCTCCAATCCCGTTGGGATCTCCCTGCCCTGCTGGAAAACTCCTCTGGGAGAAACCTCTGGAATTTACCCTTTGGAGGTGACCCAGAACTCCTGGCACAGCTCAGGGAAGTTTTTCCTCCTGTACCACCCAAGTGGGATCACACAAGAGTTGAAAACATGGCAGGATTTTGTACTTTTATTATTATCATTTACATTATTATTTTAGTATTTATAATTTAAATAAATGTATTTTAAAATAATTAATTCAAAATTAACAATGGTAAAATAATTTTATTATTTATAATTTTGTATCCATATTATTATTTTTTATTGTATTAAGTAGTATTGGTTATTATATTATTATAAGTATTAAATATTGAGTATTATTTATATAATATATAATATATAATATATAATATATAATATATAATATATAATAT
>NC_031786.1:1898438-1916237 GCF_001522545.3 Parus major | reverse complement strand
TATATTATAGTCTAGTCTAGTCTATTATAGTCTATTATAGTCTATTATAGTCTATTCTATTCTATTACATTCTATCATTATAATATATATTATATATATTATATATAGTATTATTATATGTAATATAATATAATATAAATATATAATAATAACATATATTAATATAATAAAATAACATGTAATATCATATCACATGATATTATTATATTATGATAACTATTAATTATTAATTAGAAAACCTGTAAGCAGCAGGCTCTGCAAGGTTCTGAAGTGCAAATATTACCCAGGCTTAGGTAGGGAGCTGCCAATTAAAAGATGCTCAGGGAATGAAATTCCCAGCATGGAATTCCAGCCCCAGCTTTGGCTGAAGGGATCTCTTGATGCCACCGGCAGTTGGATGAAATATTTTCATCAGGAAACATAAAATATTCCCATTTTTGCCACCCCCAGGCAATGTGAACTGTAAATATCCAGCCCTGCTGATGCATCAGAACCTGAATTATCTCTGAGGAAAGAATTCTGGGCAGGTGACAAATCCAGCTCCAGTTTCACTCAGCAAATATTTAATTTGTCATCTGCTAATTAACTGAGTAGCTGGAATGTTTTCCAAGGTGCCCAGGAAAGTTCCAGGCCCTTTCAGGAGGTTTTAAATCCAACAATCCGCTGCCTTTGGCTCGGGGTGATGGGGAAATCTCCCAAAATGAAATCTGAGTCACTGCAGATAAGAATTATCTCCGATTTTACAGCAGAGAGGGAAATTTTGATTTTCTTGTGGCTCTTTCTGTGGTTTTCCCTGCTCTGTTCCACACTTTGATCTCTCAGTTTGTGCTAAAATAAATTTCACCTGTTTTCCACCAGGGAGCTCCATGGCAGACAAGGAGCTGGGAATCTCCTGGGGTATTTCCCCTTTTCCATCACAGAAAATACCTGATTTTATTTACAGGACTTGCTAAAGGCTTGTAACAATTCCAGCATATTTTAATTGGCATTTTCCACCCTAAAAACGCTTCCCTCTCCCATTCCTGATCCTCTCTCATTCCAGTCCATCTTTATTGAACTGAAACTATATTCCTGCAATTTATAAAACCAAGGAACTCTTTTTGAATCCTTCAATTTGAAGCCATTTGCAGCCATTTTTCCCCTGCTCCCTTTTAACCAGGATCCATTTGAGCCAGGTCAGAGTAAATAAATACAATTATTGATGTTGCTGGGCTATTACTATTACTGTTACTATTACTATTACTATTACTATTACTATTACTATTACTATTACTATTACTATTACTATTACTATTACTATTACTATTACTATTACTATTACTATTACTATTACTATTATTACTATCACTATCACTATCACTATCACTATCACTATCACTATCACTATTATTATATAATGGCCACTTAATTCTGCAGGGTAATATATTATTATATTTTAAATGAATTAAAAAGGAAGGTAACTCAGAATCATGGAATGATTTGGGTTGGGAATGACTAAAATCCACCTCATCCCCCCATCCATGGGCAGGAGCACCTTCCAGCACCCCAGAGTGCTCCAAGCACAGGAATTCCCAGGAGCTGCATCCCCCCACTCCTGCCTCAGGATTTCTCTCCCTCTGCTGATGTCTGGGCACTGATAATTATCAAGGCTGGTTAATTAACAGGAAATGCAATCACAGAACATCCCAGGCTGGAAGTTCCTCAAGGATCCAAGTCCAGACTCTGACAGGAGTTGTGTTGTGGCTAAGCTGGATGTTTGTGATGGACAAATTGCAGTTTTTATGGTTTTTAAAGGATCTGGAAACATCAGCTCAGTTCAGGAGTTTCTGCCTGTTGTTCTTGTCAGAGACAGAAAAGTTCAGCTCTACTGGCCTTAAATCCAAGTTTAAGAAGTGGCTTAATGTGCATCAAAAAGAGCTCTGTTAATGCTGGAAAACTCCTTCATTTCTTTGATCTGACAAAACTTTTATTATGAAATAAAATTCCCCTCGTACATCACCGAGGACTTGTCTGCAGCACCACTAAATCAACATTCCCTTGGAATTCAACCCTTCCCTACCTGCAGTGACATTCAGAAGAAATCCCCACACTCAACTCCTCACACAATTAATTAATTGTGACACCATCAATATTTTAGAAAGTACCAAAACTGGGTTTTTTTGGGATTTTTTTTTTTCCCCAGCTGATTGCAAGGCAAGAGCTGCTGCTGTTCCCCGAGCTCTGCTCTGCACAGGAATGGAAACCAAAGCTGGTTGCTCTCTCAGGGAACGTCCTCCCCAAGAAGTTAAATTAGAAACCAACCTTTAGCTCCTGCCAGCGCTCCACGGAGTGAAGTTTCTGTGTCTGCACATTCCAGCAGCTCCCCCTCGCAGGCTGGAAGCAGAAATCCTGATTAATGTCGCATTAACTTGATGGCACTTAAGCTCTGGTGAGGTTAATTTGGTTTGAGCCTTGTGCATGAGCCAGCAGGAGCCGCGTCCCCAACTCGGAGCCGTCACAGCCCTGTGCTCTGACACTCCAAATTCACCATTTCCTTCAATTTTAGACCTTCAACTTCCATGGGAAAGGCCCAAAAATTCATAAAATTTGCTACTGCAACGAAATTTCTGATCTCTGCGAGTATTGACACTTCTTTATGAGTTTAGCCTGAATTTTCCCTGCTGTAAAATCCCTGAAATGCCTGGACAAGGTGGGATGGAATCCTTGGAATGGCCCAAGCCAGAGATGTTTTCAGGGAAAGCAAAATCTACAGGATTGTACTTCAATATTCCTGCAGGACTTGGGGTTTTTTAGCCCTAAAGAAGTTCCCCAATGGCATTTCTGGTTGGAAATTCTGAATAAAAAACAAAAGGCTTTTGGCAAGCAGGGAACTGAAGGGTTCTAGGGAATTTAAACCAGATCTCACTCCTCACACTGGCTTGGTAAGAAAAGCCTCAAGAACAGGGTGAGAAGAGAAAGAGATTCCCCAAAACATTCATATTTCAGCTGTATTTCACGGAAACCAGCAATCACTTCGTATTTAAAGCAAACATTCCTGCTTTCAAGGTGAATATTTGCTGCTGGGAGTTCATTTCTCCTCTTAAACACCGCCCTAGGCCCGGCTCAGAGCCCAGCACTCCCCAGTCCCAGCCTGACCTCTTCTGACCTAGTGAAGAAAATCAGTTTAAACAGAACCCACTTGACGCTGCCTCTTCACCAGGCAGAGAAATTTGGTGTCGTTAACACAAACCTGAAATCGAATTTGGCCTTTCCAGAGCCATTTTTGCCTGTCAGGGTTAAGATCAAGGCGCTGTTTTATTTCAAGCAGGTAATAAAATCCTCTCTGGAGCTGACAGCTCCACACGAGATTCCTCAGGGTGGGATTTTTGGGGGCGAAGTTTAACAACACCAGGAAAATTTGAGGAATTCTTCAATTGATAGAATTATATTTTGAGCTGGAAGGGACCAAAGGATTAAAATCCGAGTCCAGGACATTGAGGCATCCCTTTGATTGATACAAAATGAAGAATTTCCTGATGTCTTCAGGAAAATTTAAACCTGTACTAAAATCTGGTGTTTTTTTTCCCTCCAATCCCCATTTTTGGAGCAGTTTTCCCAGGATAACAGCCACAGCAAACAGGTTTGTGCATTCCTGCCACCCTTCCCATCCCCGGGGAATTGGTGCTGGGTAAATGAGCAATTAGCACTCATTAGGCGAGCCTTCCCCTCCTCAACTTCCCAAACACATTTTCCCTCCCAGGAAAAGGAATCCTGCTGATTTCAGGGTCCCAGGCTGCTTGTTACAAACCAAACCAGGTTGGGATTAGTCCCAATCCCAGGTTTTCCATGCCAGCCCTGCAGGAACTCTCCCATCTCCCAGACATTCCTGGAGGATCCTTTGTCCTGAGACAATTGTGGAGTCACCAGCACAACTCATCCAAATAAAAACGAGGTTCTGACTCCCCAAGTGCTTCTAAAAACTCTTTGCCAGCTCCATGAACCTGTTCACCCTTTCCCAAATATTTCTGTGCTGCCTGCTATTGTTTGATTTCCACTTTTCCCTTCTTGAACCAGCATCTTTTGTCTTCTTTTCTCCTCAACACCCCTTAATAATAATTCCCAGTGGTACAAATTGATTCTAAGCTGATGTCTCGTTCTCCTCACCCTCTGGAGAGGCCAAGAGCAGGCTGGGAATTGAAATGGTTGACTACTAACAAAAAAAAAAGAGAATTAAGAATAGGACCTGAAAAAAAATCAAATTATCTCTTGGTTTTGTGCAACCTTAATGCACTCTGAGCATTAAAGTGACTGTGGGAGTTAAGTGTTGTCATTTCGAAGAGGTTTAATGAAAGCTGGCCATGTTACCCCATTAAATGGATAAAAGCTTTCCTTTATCTGCTGCAGAATTTCCTTCACCCGTAACTCTATCCCCTGTTAATCACCGTGTTCTCTGCCTGAAGTGCTCTTTAAATACCCAAAGGGCTGAACAGGGCGTTCTCAGAGAGCAAATCCCACATCTGACTCCTTTCTGTGCCCTGGCAGAGAACCAGGAAAGGGTTAAAGAAAAACAAACATGTTTTGGGCAGCAGCATCGCCTGCAGCCAAAATCCATCGTGCCACAAATGTGTGCTGGCTTTGGGGGGTGCCTGCCACAGAAGTGGCCTGAAAGGGAGGAAAAGAGAGAAAAAACACATTAAAAATAAAAATCTTTCAGTGTTTGCAGAAAGCTCGAAGGGCAATGGACAGAAATGAGCAGAGCTGCAAAATGCTGGCTGGAAATTGATGCACCTTCTAACTTCGTTTGGGAATATTTAATTTGGGTTCTAACACGTGGCTTCAGAAATTGATGCACCTTCTAATTTCGTTTGGGAATATTTAGTTTGGGTTCTAACACGTGGCTTCAGAACAGAAAGATGAAGTCCCAGACCTACAAGCTTGTCCCTATAATAGAGAATATCTTTTGAAAATGAAGGTAAATGAATGATTTTGGCAACGTGGCTTCATTAATTTCCAAAGAATGCATCAACCTTTGTGAGCCAAGAGCTGAGCCCCCATCCTGTCCCATCCTGGGTGCAGCTTTTCTGCCCAGCTCAGCCTGCTGGAAATAACTTTTCAAACCTTTTGGTTTATTTCCCTAGTCAGCCTTGGGAATTTCTAGTTTCAAGGTGGGATGGGCTGAACATCTCAACAGATTGGGAGTGGCACAGAAGATGCACAAAAGATAAAAATCCATCAGTGAAAATCAACCCCAAATGGTGCCCGTGGAGTGCTTGGAGACACCTGGAAAAGCCCAGAAATGAGGACCAAATTCGCATCAGAGGTGAATAAACGTGAATAAAAATAAAATAATCATGGCAAATAAACGACCAAATTTTAGAAAAAATTGTGTAATTTGGGATCAATGAACGGGAATTGTTTTGAGGGGTTTGTCTTTTGTGCCTAAATCTGGAGAAAGCCCTGTAAGAGGGGGGAGTGTGTGGAATATTTTCCATGGCACATCCTGGCTGGAATAAAGTAATGCCTGACTATCACTTCAAATGTAGCGTTAGAAGGTTTTTATTTTCCTCCCATTTGGTGACAAGCCCAGCTCTGCCAGGGGAGACAGGGGAGCTCCCAGCAGGGCCCCAGGCCACCTGTGCTGGGTAAAAATAGCTGTCACCCCATGCCAGGGTGACCTTGGCTCCGTGTCCCTGCCCCCAGGCTGGTGAAAACCAAAGAAACCTGCAGGAAACAAACCCAAGAGGTCTCTGCTCTGTCCCCACTCCTGTTTCCATCCCCAACTGCTCATGTCCCACTTTCCTTCTCCATTTGTCACCTTGTTCCTGTTCTGGAGAGCATTCCATGCCTGAGATCACCGCCCTGAGCCTCTGGAAGGGGAGGAGAAGCTTTGGAAAACTGAAAGCTGGTTAAACCCTTGGATGAAAACCCATAAATAGCAGAAGACTCGATATTTTTAAGGTTCGTACATTTTATTCACCTTGCTGCTGGAACTTTGAGCTGTGGTTTTGCTGCAAGTAATTCTGGTTTGCTCTTGAACAGAAAGATATCCCTCAACCTGGATCCCCAAACCTTTCCTCTCCAACATCCTCTCAACCTGGAATCGTGGAGTTTTTTGGGTGGGGAGAGACCTTGAAGCTCATTTTGTTCCCAGGCAGGGACACCTTGATAGCCCAGGTGGCTCCAGACGCACATTTAGTGTTGGGCACCCAGATAAACAAAAATAAACCACAATGATGGATGTTCATCCAACCCAGACTTAGAAAAGCTGGAGAAAAAGCCAATATCCCGCTCCAAGGATTAATGAGGAAGCACAGGTGAAGCTTGGACATTCTAGAATTAAGCTGCATTTATCCAGAGCTGAGTTTTACCCAGATTCTCCACACAATTAAATCTTTCTGCTCCCAGAATGGAACTGGGAACCCATGAATCCATAGACTCCAAGAGAATTTACTTTTTTTTAATTTATTTTTTGTCCAATGACTAAAATAAAGCCAAGAAGAGCTGGAGCAAAATCAGACCTTTTGTGCTATAAATCCTTTGTTATTTTTAATGGAGAACGCTCGGTTTCAATTTATCAAAGGGAATTTCTTGTTTCCCAAAGTGTTCTCCAGCCTTCACCTCCGCTTGCTGAGGGCTCAATTCTGTTTATGAGAGGCTCTCATGGTCAGGATGGAACAGTCTGGCCAAAATATCCACGGTTTCATTGTTCCAGATGAGCTAAAAATATTCTTTAAAGGGTTTTGAGCATCACTCCACGGATCAGCCCGGGAGGGATTCTCCAGCTGCCGCCACTGAAGGGACAACACATCCAGCAGCAAAACTGGCCCCTCCAAACCCAGCGGGAATCTTCTCTTCACAATTTGCACAGGATCTGTCAAGACTGCAAATCTCTGATGGTGAAGTTCTAGAGATGAACTTCACCAAATTTTACCAAATATTTTTACACCGAATTTTACTCTCTGGTGCTTCCATCAAAGCCTGTTGAGGTGAGAACAGATTCCACTCCTCAGCACAGGAACTCTACAAACACCTGAGCTTCCACCACAAAATGAACTCCAAAATCTGGTTTTTAACAACCTTATTTGTATCCAGAAAAAAATTCCCTGTTATCTCCAGCACTTCTCTGAATCCTTTACTTCTTTTTATTCAATTTTCCTCCCTCAGCTGTGCCAGTGGTGCCAGAAACATCATTGCACAATTACTTCAAAATGTATTTAATGGCATTAAACATTCATTTATCACAGTTGTACTCAGAAAAGAAACATCTTAAGACCACCCTGTAGTGTGGAAATTTGCATTGATCCATTCCTCCATCATTAAATTCTCTGTACTCAAATGTGCCCAGGTTTGAAGTGCATTAAATTGATGTCAGGAGTTCCACATTGCTGGGAAAGGAATTGGGGAAAAAAAAATCCCTGTTTAGGCTCAGAATTTTGGTTCTTCAAGGATCTTATGCACAAAAGCAACTGAAAATATTCCTAATTATGAATTTGCTCCAGAGATGGAGAGCACTGCTCTTGGTGCAGGTGACAATTCTGGAGATCACAGAGGAAAAAGGAAAATCTCCGAGCTGCAGAAGCAGCTGAGGTCCCCACACAGGAGAGGATGAAAATCACTGCAGTAATTTTTCTGCAACTGGGACAAATCCAAATTGATGGTCAGTCCCCTTAATCCTGCAAATGATATGAAGTGTTACTCACTCCTCAGCATTTTTATTTTCTATCATTTGTCAAAATGGATCCAGTTCTCACTGGCCAGGCCAGAACGTGGCAGCAGTGTTCCAGGAACATCGGGTTCTGATTGTCCTGGCCTGGGCTCTGTAAATTCATTCAATGCCAAAACCTTCTAAATCAGGTGGTTGAAAGTGGGATGAACGTGAGGGTATTTGGCCAGACCCGTTTTTCTGGGAAGAACAGCAGAGAGTGCCTCAGATACGGGAGGAGCTGCAGATCCTTGTCCCATCCCTGGAGGTGGCCAAGGCCAGGCTGGAGCTGGCTCTGGAAGGTCCCCTGGAGGGATGAGATGAGTTTTAAGGTCCTTTCCAACCCAAACCATTCCGTGATCTGTAGAGGGAGATGTGGAAGGTCCTTTCCAGATGCTGCAGGATTCTGCCCCCCCTTGGTGTTGGTATGATTTTGGTTTATAAAGCTCTGATTCTCGTTCAGATATCTCATCTGCATGAAGCGGCGGCAGAGCCCCTTTTGGAGAAGCTGGGGTTCTTTAATCTGTGTTATTTTGTGATTTGATACCTCTGGCAGGACATAAATTACCTGAGGAATCAGAAGCCTCTGGCACAAAGGAGCTGAGCTATCCATGATGTTTTCTACCTGAAGGAGGCCTCTTGATCCAACCTCAGCATCCTCACATGGAAGAATTTCTTCCCAATATCTCATCCAAACCCACTCTTTAAACTTTAAAATCATTTTCCCTCATCCTATCAATAAAATTCCTGATGAGGAGTCCCTGTCCTGCTTCCTTACAGGACAGACACGGGATGGCTGTTAAATAATCCAGGTTATTTTGTAAAAGTTCTGATCCTAAACGCTGAAATTCAAAACGATATTCACAAAATCCATGAAATTTCTTCCAAGCACGTGACGCCCTCATTGGCACCTCTGTCCTGTAGTAAATATTTATATTTATAAAATTATTTATATTTATATATTTATTTAGATTTAGATTATTTATATTTATAAATATACATTTTATATTTATAAATATTTATATTTATTTATGTAAATATTTGGTTTCCAGCTATCAAAGTGCAAATCAACCCAAAAGAACCAAAACCTCCGCTCGGGCACAGCTCTGCTCTGCATTTCCTCTTATTATTATTATATTATTACAATATTATTAATTATATTAATTTTATTATTTTTTTATTAAGGCATTATTATTTAAATAATAAACTTTAAATAAACACACCCCATAAACAAAAATAAAAATTTGAAAGCATTTCATTTTTAATGAAATTAAGAAGAAAACGAGGAGAATAAGCAGAAGAGAGCTACAAAACTCAATTATTTTTTATTTAAACCCAGAAAAAAACAGCAGCAACTCAAATAGCTACAGACTGGGAACGACTTCAACCTTATAAAATACAAACTTGCACTTTTCAGAGTAGAATTCCAGGGGGTTTTCCCAGTTTTTTTAATATTTATATTTAAATATATATTTATATATATTTAAATATAAATATTTAAATATATGTTTATATATATTTAAATATAAATATTTAAATATATATTTATATATTTTTATTTCTATATTTGTAAATATATATATTTATATTTTCTGTAAAATTCTGGGGTTTTTCTTGTGCAGAAAGGTGAATTTGGCTGTTCTTGGACCCCACCTCAGACAGCAGAACATGGAGCACAGAACAGAAAAAAAGAGAATATTCCACCATTTGATGAGAGACACAGAAGGAAGAAAATCACCCCTGCTCCAGGGAATTACTCTGGCAAAGCCAAAAAATCATGAAAGTCACTTATAATAAACATTTGGTTTTTGAAAAAGATGCATTTGGGCTCTTTTTGTTTCATTTCTGAGCCTCTTGGGTCACATTTTGGATTACTTTTGTTCAAAACCCACAATGGCCAGAGGTTCATGGGTTGATGACTTTGTTTCCCTGTTATTTTGACTTTCCTAGAAATCAGTAGATAGTGGGAATTGATATAAAAAATAAAACCCAGGGCAGGAAGATTCAAAAAAAATCCTGAGAACTGTTTTTTTTTAGAGAAGGAAAAATAACTTTAATAAAGATTTGAGGGTTGTTCCACTCTTTCCTGGTGTGTTCCAACAGGTAAAGGTGCCCAGGGAACTGGAAATATTCCAGAATATTGGAAATATTCCTAATTCTGGAGAGAAAATGTGGAAAAACATCCCTGTTTTCTGTTTAATCAGAAACATTTTTTCTTCAAAGAAGCACGATGCTAAATATTAATATTCTCCTGCGCTAGGGAAATTAAAGCAAAATGTTTACTGGCTTCAAATTAAATATTTTACTCTTGCTGATGAGAAGAAATTGAAACAATCCAGCAAAACATTGCAGAGGGGGAGGAAAAAACTGCTTTTTCTCATGGGGTTTTGCTGTCCAAACATTGGGAGCAGCTCCAATAAACATCTGTATAATGGGTCTAAACTGCAGAGATGCTGCATTAAACATCCAGCAGAATTTGGGGTTGTTTATGCCCAGAAGGGCTCAGCTTTTCACCACCCCAATCCTGGGTTGTTTTTTTTTTGCAGGGAAAATCTGGATGTGCTCAGTCCAGAGGGTGTTTGTGGGATGTGGGAATCCCAAAATTTCATTTATAACTCGAGTTTTATTCGTGTGCAGTGATTCTGTCCCTCCACTCATCAGGTTAATAAAATGAGGGGTTTTTATTTTGGTTTTCTTCTTTTTTTTTTTGGACTTTCAACCCCTCAGAAAAATGCAAAACCTCCAGGAAAATCATCCCTCAGCCCTTTCCAGCAAGGACTTTCCAGCAGGAGCTCTAAAACAAATGTTTGCCCATGGAGAGGCTCTATTTGTTCAGGGCAAATAAAGAATAAATCAGGGGGTTTGTTGGGAATAACTCACGGGGCTGATGCCCAGGGCCTGTTTTAATCCATGGAAAACTCTTGTCAGGGTCCCTGTCCCTCCTGGGGGACACAAACCATCCCTATTTTTAGATCTGGCCCTAAGTCAGGGGTGGATGGAGGGAAAAGAAGTGGGGTAAAATTCGGATGTCGAGTGAATCGCCAGCCCTTTGTGGAAAAGGCAAGGGGAGGAATCATTCCTCAGGAAATCTCAATTTTTGTGGAAAGAAGAAGCAGCATTTCCCTTGGGATGCCAGGCTCAGCAGGTGGGGACTGACACCAGCACTGAAAAACTCCAACTTTCGTTTGTTTGAGCCAAAATCTATTGGCTAATCTCAAAAAATAATATTATTTGAAGTAGCAGGGGCGCTGAGGGAGGCGTGGGGAAGGACGAGGTGAGCGAGGAGTGTGATGCATCCACAGCATCCTGGGGAATTTTTGGGATGCAGCTCTGCCAAACTTCCCCATTTTTTTCTCCCACTGTGCTCCCAGAGCAGGTGCCAGCACCTCTGTGCCACCTCCCGTGGGTGTCCCCTCTGCAGGGTGACATTCCCCCTCCCAGAGCCCCTAAAATTCACCTGATCTCCAAAAAGGGTTTGGGAACAGCCTTGGAATTCCTGGGGAGATCCCTGAGTGACCCCAATGCTGCAAACGCCTCCTGTGATCTCAGAAATCATTTCAGCTGAGTTCTGCCAGCCCAGGAGGGGAAGGAGATGGGTTTGGGTGGTTTGGGTTTATTATTGACCCCACTCTGTGCATCGATGGGATTTATTAAACAGAATTAATTAATACTGTGCTGGTTCATCTCATTCTTCAATAAATGTAAAATAAATTTATCACATTCTTCAATAAATGTGATAAAACACGGGCATTTTTATACCAGACTGACTTTTTTAAATATCTGCTTGAGTTACCTTTTATAGCAGCTCTCTTATCCAAAATTTTATCAATTTTAGCAGCATTTGAAGCAGCAGAGGCAGGAGGAGGAGGAGAGCTGTTGATATTCCCATACTCTTCTTTCAGATATTCACGCAGAGAAGTGCCTGCCACATAAAACTCAGCTGGAAACTGCACAAACAAAGTGATTTTCCAAAGTACAAACCCTGCTTGTCATTTTTCACTCTCAGCCCACCTCTGCAGCAATCCCTGAGAATTCCTCCAGTTCCTGGCGCCGAATTCTGCCCCAAAAGCAGCAAGGCTGAAGTGGAGATTTGGAATTAAAGCTGGATTTCAGCTACCTGAGATTCTGCTGAGCCTTTCTGTCCCCCCAGGGCTTTTAATTAACACCAGGCACTGGTGGGACTCCAAAAATTGTTCAGGATTTAATTGACAGCGCTAATTGACCTCCCTAAAGGGGATCTTTAATACATTAAGAATAGATCTAACGTTATGTAAATATATAAAAACACATATATCACAGAAATATCCAAGTTTGTCTGCAGACTCGCTGTAATCATCCAGATTTTCCCTTTTAAAAGTGCTGCTATTGACTTTTTTCCAGGAATTTTTCCATCTCCCTCCATAGGATGAGAAATGTTAATCTGTTACTTGACAGTAATCTTTGCCTGTCATTAGGAACATCCCCTCATTAAAAACAAACTGATTTCCCCCCTAATTCACCACAGATCCACACTCCAGACACTTCCCAGTTGTTTTATCTCCAAAGGATTAAAACACTTGCAAATATTAAATTTAATCCACTCTAAGGGAGGGCATAAATTAATCCTAATTAAGCCTCAGCAGCTGTAATTCTTAGCAGGATGAATTATCTAATGGGGATTCTTGCTGAAGAATAGGGCTGAGTCATGGGCATCCCATTTCCTCCGGGCTGCAAATCAACGAGTCGAGCGCAGCAATCAACCCAAAATGTGAAATGAACAATTCTTTTATTCCAAAATCAATAGGAGGAAATTGATCCCCAGCCTCCCCGGGCTTTATGGCACGGTTCTGGTTCTGCAGGACAATAAAAGGCTCAGAGCTGTTTGCAAAGCAGGGGGAGAAGAGCTTTTTTTAGGGATGGAAACACCAGGAACCTGTGGAACCTGAGGGCATTTGGCTCCTTTTTATCCCAGGAAAACTGCAGGAACTGATGGGTTTTATCTCCCAGGCAGCTCAGAGTCCTCTGCTCAGGCGTGTTGGACACCTGAACTTCAAAGGAGGATGAACAATTTGGGGTGGAGGGATTTCTTTGGGACCACCAGCAACACCTAAGTCTGCTTTGCCTCATTTGCACAGCACTAAACGTTCATTATCTCATTAAATATCGCCTGCATGGGGTGAATTTCCATTTATTCCACTCCCAAGAGCACAGCCAGTGGTGCCTCATGGAGAGGTGAGTCCTAGTCCAGTGTTTTAAGGATTTCAGAGACCCAATTTCTGACTGGGAAGGCCCTGGTTTGGTGGATTTTGGGGATGGAAAAGCCCTCCAGAGGCTTTGGGATAAATGCTGTGTGTACAGAACATGCTGGGAGCTGCTCCACGTGCACCTTGTGGGAATGAAATAAGCGCAGAGCTGATTTTTTCTTACAAACTCCTTTCATTTGGGGGCTGGAAAAGTCTCCAGCTCCCGCCAGATACCAAAGAATTGTTCTGGATGAGCTGCTGAAATTCCTTCTTTTGTGAAATTGCCAAATCCTGGCTGATATCTCACTCCAGGTTTTCTTCCTGTGGATGTGAAGTGCAGGGAGGAGACTTTGGGGAAAGGCCCTCATGTAATACAGCCCATAATAAGCAGCCATTAAAGTGATTTAATAAAATATCAGCCTCATTAAACCAAAATGACATGAACTTAATGTCATGATGCAGGAAAGAAATGTTCTAGTTTGGCTCTAGGGTTGTTGTTTACTTGTTTGTTTGCATCTGAAATAGTCTTTACCCCAATTTCCCAGTTTTCTTCCATAAATACACAAAATATTAGCTGGCTGCTCGATTCAGTTCGAGCTAAATATGGCTTTTTAATTTGAGATAGATCTTTTTGCTGCCCTAAAATGGCAATACGTGTGCAGGGCCATGCTTAGCGTGAGTAACAGATGTTGTGCCTGAAATACTCCTGTAAACAAGGCCCTGAAATGCAAGGTTTGGGTGGCTCAGACTATAAAAACAGCACACAAAAAAAGATCAGTTCAGTTAGGTCATTATTGGGATCATTATTTCTGTCTTGGGGTGCCAAATCTGAACGGCCACGTGACTTCCCAGATTGCTGGAAACCATTGTGGAGCAGGAGCTGCTGCCATGGGAATTTATTCCAGGAGCTGGCTTTGCCTTTATTCCCTCCAACAAAGCCACCCTCGCCCAGGGCTGGCCCATTTCATGCCAGGTGACACCAGGGGACAAATCTCAGGTGGTGTCCCTTGTCCTGGGAGGTGGCACCTCCCGAAGGTTCCCCTGAGCTGCGGAGTCACAGATGGTGCTGGGGCAGGGTTTAAACCTGCCTGGCTCTGGGCTGGACCCTCTGGGAGCTGATTGAGCCTTGGGGTGGCTCCTAAAAGAGAGGCTGGACAAGATTAGGAGGATAAAAGTGGGTTTTTATTGAAGGCCTTCAGTAGGTGCAGCTTGGGCAGTCAGAAGCCTCCAGGGGCTGGATGGTGGCCACGAGTTGTTCACACTTTTATAAGTTTGGCCCATTTACATGGCAGGGGTTCATCCTCCAATTACAGCTTTGGGTAATGAAGCCATTTACCCCAAGTTTCCCCCCAAATTCACTGTTTCCATCTCTCCAGGCCTGAGGCAGTGAGGTGTCCTCCATTCCTAGGCCTGGAGAGGAATTGTTGTGTCTGAATAAAAGGGGAGAGCAGCAGCTGACAGGCTGTGGGGTTTGGAGTTCCACAATAAAGCAGTGCTGGTCTGAGAAATAGAAAAGTATTTCCTAAGGCATCGTGATCAGGGTGTCAATCAGAGATCAGATTCAGTCAGAGATGAGATTTAGTCAGAGATCAGATTCAGTCAGAGATCAGATTCAATCACAGATTAGATTCAATCACAGATCAGATTCAGTCAGAGATCAGATTCAATCACAGATCAGATTCAGTCAGAGATCAGATTCAATCACAGATCAGATTCAGTCAGAGATCAGTTCCTCGTGCCCAGCTTTCCATGAGGGAACCGTGTGGAACAAAGGTGTGTCCCTAAGAGGAATGATGGATTTGTCTTTACAAACAAGCTGTGGGTCTGCTGGTAAATAAAACTGGCACTAAGAGATAAAAGAAACAATGGGATGGATTCCACTGATTGATGAATGGAAAAAAAAAAATATATATATTTGCCTTTACAAACAAACTGTAGGTTTGCTGATGAATTGGGTATTGGAAGGTGAAAGAGACAATGGGGAAACACCATAAATTCCATAAGAATTAAAAATGAAGAGGGAGGGTTCTACACTAGAGGGGAATCTCAGGTGTCAGGCACTCGGGGAAGTCTGTGCCTCTCCAGTCCCTCAGCCAGTGGGGAAAGAGAGAGAGGGACATGGCCGGGAAATCGGGATAAAAAGGAGGCTGCGTCCTCCAAAAATCGAGAGACCCCAGGGGAATGGCCCATGGCCTCTCCCTTTATTCCAATAAAGCTCCAGGACTCCTCTGTCTCCTTCTTGGACATCAACCTCTGGTGTTTGTGGGTTCATTTTCCTGCCATCCCCTCATCCCCTGAACTGCAGCGGCCTCACGGGGTGGCAGCAGGCCCAGACTGCTTAGGACGGGGAAAAGGAAGGATTTGGAGAGGTTTTGAGGCTGCAGATGGGCGATGTGAAAGGGACAGGTGCTCGTTAACCTTCCTGCAAAGGTGCTGAAATGTGCTGGCCTTGCTGTGCTGTCACTGTCACCTGCCTGCCCCGTCAGGGCCTGCCTGTCATTGTCATTGTCACTGTCACTGTCAGTGTCACTGTCAGTGTCACCGTCACCCTGTCAGTGTCAGTGTCACCGTCAGTGTCACTGTCACCCTCACTGTCAGTGTCACCATCACCGTCAGTGTCACCCTCACTGTCAGTGTCAGTGTCAGTGTCAGTGTCAGTGTCACCCTCACTGTCAGTGTCACTGTCACTGTCACTGTCACTGTCAGTGTCACCCTCACGGTCACTGTCACTGTCACTGTCACCATCAGTGTCACTGTCACCCACTGTCACTGTCACTGTCACTGTCACTGTCACCCTCACTGTCAGTGTCACTGTCACTGTCACTGTCAGTGTCACCGTCACCGTCAGTGTCACCGTCACCGTCAGTGTCACCCTCACTGTCACTGTCACCCTCACTGTCACTGTCACTGTCACTGTCACTGTCAGTGTCACCGTCACCCGCGGGGCCCCGGGAGCCCCGGGTAACCCAACCCCTCCAGGACGGAGGGAGCAGATGCCAAAGCAGTGACTTCCAAAGGTGTCCTGGAGAGGGCTCAGGAAATCTTATTTCTGGAGCGACCTTTATCTGAGCTGTCCTCTGTGCCAGCTGCCAGGGCAGCTCAAGATGTGCTGGCAGGGCTGGAGGACAGGCAGGACACCAGGTTGGGGTTCTGGTGGCTGAAAGGGGATTTGGGAACCTCAATCCCACACCGGGAGAGGTGTGGGCTCTGTGTCCTCTCCATCCTCTGATGTTCTGTCCCTTCTTCATCCTTTTGGCCAGGCATCCACGGCCTGTGGCACTTAAAGAGAGCTGGGATAGCTCAAACTGTTTAAATCACGGGTGAATAAAGAGATAACAAATTGGGGATTTATGGCTCAGCTGGGACTGGAAGGTGGTTGCTGCTGCTGGGTGATGGATTTTTGGGGTTTTCCCCAAAATCTTTACCAAAATCCAGCTGTTGTGGTCTCAAACGACGACTGGTTTGAGCAATGGGACAGAGAAATAATGAGGATACACCTGAGCCACAATTCAGTCCCCACTGAATTTGTGAGGGAGAAGATTTGTCCTTCTCAGCCAGCTGGAATCGCATCTTAATTATTGTGAGGGCACCAAAATGCAGTTGGTGTTGGAGAGAAATGTGTCCCCACCCTGTGGAAAACAGGTGAGAAGAAAGGCAGCAGTGCTGAAAAAATGGGGATTTTTCCCTCTGTGGCTAAAGGGGAACTGAATGCATTATGAGCTGCAGAAAGTATTTTACACTGCTAATTAGCAATTATAAAAGGAGAGGACTTATTAATCTAAAAATATATTAAAAATAGAAAAAAATAGATAAATATATGTTATGTATTATAAATATAATAAATATACAATATATAATATATAATATACAATATACAATATACTATATACAATAACAATATATAATATATAATATATAATATATAATATATAATATATTATATAATATATAATATATAATATATAATATATAACATATAACATATAACATATAATATATAATATATAATATATAATATATAATACATAATATATAATATAAATATATAATATATAATATATAATATATAATATATAACATATATAATACATGTACTATATAATAATAAATATAATATATAAAAATATAAAATATATGTATATATAATCATATAAAAATACTGGTTAAAGCTGCCATGCTCAGGCTGGGATTGAGGGAACTTTCTGCCCAGGCTTTGAAGCACAACGTGAGGGGTTGAATTAACTGCTCGGCTCCACAGATCCCCTCTGTGAGAAGAAGTTAAAGGAATTAAGTATTTATAGATAAATACCTGTGCTTCAAAGGGGAGCAGCCTCTGGCTGAACCTGCTGGAGGAGGGCAGAGGGAATTTGATGTCACCACCTCCTGCTGTGGGATTCCTTTTCTCCAGCAGAGCATCCCACAGCACCACACTGAGGAGCTGAGGGGAAACTCTGATAAAAATGGGGGAAATGCTGATAAAAATGGGGGAAATGCTGTTAAAAATGGGAGAAATGCTGATAAAAATGGGAGAAATGCTGATAAAAATTGGGGATTTTAACACCTGCCTCAGGGAGGTCTCAAACCTTTCCCCTTGGTGTTGACTGCTGCTTTTTCCTTAAAAAAATTATATGGGTTGAGCTTGTGTTGGCTTCTCCATCGTTCCTGTGGCCTTGCAGGAATCCTGCTGGTGGTGCTCCACCCATGAGCACCATTCATTTCGTTAATGAAATTGCTCTAATTAATCAAGACTGATGTGATTTGGGTGCTCATGCAAGGGAGGAAGAGCTCCCAGGAGAAGATCATGGAATAGGGAGGGCTGGAAGGAATCTTCAAAGCTCATCCAGTGCCACCCCTGCCATGGGCAGGAACACCTTCCTGAGCTGATCCCAACCTTCC
>NC_031786.1:1891080-1897643 GCF_001522545.3 Parus major | reverse complement strand
ATCCCAACCTTCCAGAGCTCATCCCAACCTCCCAGAGCTCATCCCAACCTTCCAGAGCTCATCCCAGCTCTTCCAGAGCCAGTCCCTTGCTGCCACCATGTGTCGAGCCAGCATTTGGAATACCTGGAGTCTCGGAGCTGTTTTTTGCTGGCAGATTTCACAGGGAACTGCAGATTTCTCCTCCTCAGAGCTTCTGGAATTTTCCTGCTGAATGCCATGATTTCCAAGTGCTCCATTTCCTCCCCGGCCCTGGATCCGAGCTGTCTTCATTCTTTTTGACATGCTCCACCCCCGAGGGATTTAAATCCATTTTTAATTTCGGTTGTTATGTGCATTTACAACTTTAACACAAAGAATCCCTGACAGGAAATTGGATTCTATCCCAAGAGAATCTAAATCCATGAAAAATTCCCTTTTCATCAATAAATGTGATTTCTTTTTTCCCCATACCAAAAAAAAAGATGAATTGAAATCTCAACAGGTGAATTTTAGTTCCAAAAGTTACCTGAAAAATGAAGGATTAAAATCTATATAAACATATAATTTAATAATCTATTAAAAATTGCCTGTAGGTAAATACTGAAATCAGTTAATGAATTATTTTTTTTTAATCAATGAGTTCATATTTAGGAAAATCGCTGGAAGAAGAGCTGGGAAAAGCTCAGAGAGTGAGGTAAGGGAGGCTTCACCCACAAGAGGGAGCTCAGTAAACGTGAATAAAAAAAAGCCTAAAATCTTGGGATTGCCGTGAAATCTGCCCGGAATTAAATGGAAAAAGCACAATGAGAAGCACCACAAATTCATATTTTAGTGCTGTTCGTGCCTCAAGTCCCAGGTTTTCCCTGGGAATGATCAAGTCGTGGCACAATCACAGCTCTCTGATCCAAAGATTCCTGAGTTTGCTGGAGCAGAGGGGTTTCTTAGAACCAACTGAGGCAGGTTTAGAGGAGATAAAAACAGATTTTTGGATGGATATGACCTTGTACAGATCTGTAAATCTGCTGCTGGTTCATACTTGAAGAAGGTTTATGCTGTGGGCTGTGAAAGTGTTTTTTTCCCTTCACTTATATCAAGAGCATAATAAAAATTTATGAATTCTCACAAATTTGGGCATAAAGGGAAGGTGGAGAAGGCTCTGGGTGAGCCCTTGTTGATGTTGCAAAAGTCAGGCTTCATCTTCCAGGTTATTTGTGCAGCTCCCTGGGTCGGCTCTTTGCTCACAGCAGCAAATTTGTAAAGAAAAAAAAATCCAACATCCCTTTTAGTCTCTTAATAATACAAAAGGCACAATTTGCTGGGAATTTATTAAAGTGAATACTGAGAGGAGAGAAAAACAACAGCACCAGAGGAACAGAGGCTGCTTTCTAGAGCTGCCTGGGATTTTGTTGTCTAGTTTTGACATATCTGAGGTATTGTTTTTTCTTTCCACTCTCCCTGTTCTCATCCAAACCCAGAAGCAGAATTCCTGAAATGAGGCAGGCAGAGCCCCCTTGCCGACAGCGCCCTCCAAAAGCGAAACAGAAGTTGAATTCCAGACCATTTATCCTCAGAAAACTCTGATTTCTGAAAGTCTGGGCTACCTCAAAGACTCTTTGAGGATCTCCTGGATGGGACAGGGAGACGAGCTTTGACAGGAGAACTCCTGGGCTGGTTCTCCTGTGCTGGGAGCTGGGTTTGGAGCCAAACCTCCCAAGCTGGAGCCCTTTCCCATCCCCACGGAGCCCCCGGCGGGTCGGTGCCCACGCTCGCCGGGGTGGTCGGCGCTGGGGAAAGCCAAAAGCAAACAAAGGCCAGCTGCAGCCAGATGTGGGGAGCGTTCGGGGTCAGCGAGCCTCCCCGGGCTGGGCAGCACGTGGCCCCGCTCCTGCTCTGAGGAAGAAGCCCCAGCAGCCATCCCTCTCCAAAGGGAATCTCTGATTCTCCTCCTGAAGCATCGGAGCAAACTTGGGGTGCTCCGAGCGCTCCCCGAGCCCTCAGGGCTGGGCCAGGCTCACCCAGCTGGACAATCCCCAAGCTGTCCCCACTGTCTGGGGTCCTGTGTGAGGTCTTTTCCTGGGATTGCTGCGTTTTCCTGCTGTATCCACCAGGATCCATGAACATCTCGCTCCCCAGAACCCATCCATTTGATTTTCCTGGGGAGGGAGATTCCAGAGGGAATTTGTTCCAAATCCCTCCAGCTCTGGGTGACCCCTTGGGCAGGGAGCATTTTCCTCTTTATCCAAGGCAAGAAATCCTGCTTATCTGTGGAATGAGGCAAGATTTTACATTATCTGGATTTGGTTTTGTGTGTCTTTGGTGAATATTCATGAGAACGTCATTTGCAATCAGCTGCTGAAATCAAATCAAATCAAATCAATTTATTCACAAGTCTCAGGTGATAGATCTGGGGGGATCCCCAAATCTGGAGAGATTCCCCAAGTCTCAGGTGATAGATCTGGGGGGATCCCCAAATCTGGAGAGATTCCTCAAGTCTCAGGTGATGGATTTGGGGTGATCCCCCAACCTGAAGAGATTCTCCAAATAACATCTTTTAAAAGTTCCCCCAAGAAGAAGTTTCTGTCCTGTCCTTGCTCTGTGCCAGAGGCAAATCAATATTTGTGGTTACAGCCTGGTCGTGTTCAGAAATTGGGGCAAGAACAGAATTTTCTTTTCAAATTTTGGGTTAAGAAAGAGCTTCCTTAGGAAAGCACGTGGGAAGGAATAAAAGAAATTACACTGGAGGACAGCAAGAGAAAAAACCATCACACAAACTGGCAGAATTTTTGCCAACTCCCAGTGATTACACATCCATGTCCTGAAGTGACATGATCCATCCAGGATTGGTAATGGCACAATAAATCTCACTCAGACATGGGAGAACCTGACCTGATGATCCTGTGGGGAACATATTGCAGATGGACAAACACAGAGTTATTGATTTTTTATTATAAAATCCCTTTTTCAGTCTCCTGCAGTATTCATAAAGGTGACCAGACCCATTAATTTGAATTTTATTTTTACCAGTAACCAGAATGTAAAAATATTATAAATATATTCATTCAATGAGATGAAATATTGAAGATATACATAATAATTAACATGAAACACTTCTTTTGCCACTTAGTCATGGGCATATTTAGGCACTTAAATCATCCCTGAGACTGTGAAAAATTTTGATGCATTTAAGATTTCCTTTATCAGATAAATCAAAGTCTGTAACTTTGATGAGCAGCCCAGAACCTCCCTTGAGGGAAAAACTGAGACCAGGTGTGAAAGAAATACCCAAAGGAACGATGATGTGACACCCCTGTTGTTTCCTAGATTAACTTTCCCAATAAAAATATAAATTTACATCACAAAGGAGAGGGAAGATGTTGTTCATCCTGCTCTTCCTTCAGCTTGGATTACTGTAAAATAAAACCTTTCATTTCCAAGGCTTTCCTGGGATGAGGTTGAGGCTCCTCACACTCCTGGTGAACCAGGTTAGGAGCAGGAACTGGACAGATTTCAGGATGGGATTAAATCGTGTATTTGTTGGGAGCTGCATCATTTATGGTGCTTCCAGCTCTGCTCCATGAACTGAAATTCGATGCCAGCAGGATGCCAGGGAAATGTGGGAAGGGGCATCCAGGGGGCTTTTCCAGGCCAGATCTGCACCTAGATTGGTGCTCATGGCCTCAGAAAGAATTCACTCTTCTGCTCTGGAAATGATATCAACAGTCACACATGAAATAATTAAGAAATCTATTATGTTAACGAATGCAGGTAGCAATGAAGACACAAAATCTTTACTTTTCCTTGCCCATATTTTCCCCAGTTTGTGTTTTCCCTCAATTCTGCCTCCCCCAGAGCAGGAGAAAAGGCCCAGGAGGAGGAGGAAGGACCATCTGTGGTGGGGTGAGCGCTGAGCCCCCGAGCCAGAGCTGCCTCGAGCTGCGATTCTCACGATCCCGGGGCTGAACTTTGTAAATAGACTTGGCAAGGGCTCCTGCCTGCAGAAAACAGCCTTGGAGAGGGGAGAAATAAATAAACAAACAACCTTCCTTCCTTCTCTGCAGTCCCTGCCCTGCCCTCCTGACCCACCTCCAGAGCACACATGTGGCTGCTCCGTTGGAAATTGCTCTGTGGGTTTGATTTTGGTGCTGGAAAAGGCAAAGCTGCTTGTCTTTATTTCTGGTGTGTCTCTGAGGGGCAGAGCTTGTCCTCAGCAAAGTACAAAGGGGACAAGATGCTCGTTTCAGCTCTGATTTAAAGTCAGGATTAAGATACCGAGCTGGGGTGTGAAGGAGGACGTGGTTCCTTTGGGGATGAACAGCTTGTGTTTAATTTATTTAATTAATTAGCTGCTGATTTTGGACTCCAGAAATGCCACGGGCCCTAAATCCAGCCCTCCCATCTCCCCACGCCAATAAATAGCCTGGAAATGGGCACTTGGGAACACAGAGTCTTCACAAGCCTCACTCAGTGCTGGAGAGAGCTCTCCCCACCCTGATCTCTGGAATTGCTGAGATTCCTCCTGGAAAATCAGCAAAATACTTTTCCAGCTGATATTCCTTAGAGCTGAGCTCAGGAAACTCCACGCTCTGTAATTCCAGCACTGCTGCAGCTGCCAGGGAGTACCTGGAGAACGCTGGGTGTCTCTCAAGGTACCGAGCATCCCTCAGCAGATGGTGCCTCCCTGGTCTTAGGAGAGCAGAAATCAGAGAATCCCAGGAAAGTTTAGGTTGGGAAAGAGCTCTGAGATCATCAAGCCCAACCTTTGGTTGAGCACCACATTGTCAACCACTAAGTGCCACCTCCAGTTCATTTCTGGAGCACCTGTGGCAAGAAAAGTCTCAGCAATTCCCAGGAAAAGCCATGTCCAGGGAAGGGCTGGGCCCATCGAGGAGATCCTGCAGCTGTGGGATGTGTTGGGATTGGTGTCTGGAGACCTGAGCCACGCCAACCCCGTCCTCGGTGGCCCAGTCGTGTCCTGCATCCCAACAGGAGCTCTCAGCCCTCTCCTTGGAGCCCATTTGCATTCCAGAGGCAGCTCAGGGCAGGAAGAAAAAGCCAACAAGGATTTTACTAAGCTGCCAGGACCTGAGAGCCCACCTGGGCTCTCCTGCAGGGATGAGGAGGGCAGCAGGGTCCCCTGGCTCCTGCCAGAGCCGAGCTGCATCTGCCCCTCCCAGCCAACCCCCGAGGGGGAATATCCACACTTGGCCATGGATCCATTTATTAATCCACCTTTTTTTGAGGAGTCTGGCTGCTCCCTCCTGGTATTGTCCAAACCCCTCAGTCTGTTCCTGTTACAAGACTCACACAAAAGAACATTTTCTTCTGCTCTTTCTTCCAGAAATGGGAAGACTTGAATGCTTTTTTGTTGTTGTTGTTTTGTTTTGTTTTCCTCCTTTCTCCTGGGTCTTCTTTTGAGTGACTGGGATTTTTCATGGCTGTAGCAGGGAGCTGGACATTCCCCTTTGTTTCAGAAGCTCTGGGTGATGGATCACATTTTAATTGGCGTTGAGGTTTCCAGAAAAAGGGAGCACCACAGGAAGTTATTAGAATAACAACACTCTGCATCTGCACAGGAATTAAAACTGCAAATGGACGGGGCATATTAATTGCTACCAAATGCTTTGGTTTGCTCCTGCCTCCCAAAGCCCAGCTCAACAAAACCTTGCTTTGGGC
This sequence comes from Parus major, assembly GCF_001522545.3. Taxonomy (NCBI): domain Eukaryota; kingdom Metazoa; phylum Chordata; class Aves; order Passeriformes; family Paridae; genus Parus; species Parus major. The sequence continues at coordinate 1,891,991 of NC_031786.1, read as the reverse complement.
GTTTATTTTTAATGTTGATTTTTTTCCCCATCTTTCCCTTCCAGCAAAAAAGTGATGAAATTTGTAGGATTTCAGCCTTCTGGAGAAAATTTCTTCTGCAGAGTGTTTCAAAGGAGATAAACACATTTGTTTTGACAGGGAGGACGCTGATGGCTGCAGACAGACCCAGCCTGGCCAAGCCTCTCGTTCCCACAGCACGAATCCGAGCGTGGGCTCCCCTGGCTCCTGCCAAAGCTGCTCAGAATATTTTGTTTTTCCTTTTTATTTTTCCCCAAGAAATTATCAATGTCACCGAGCTGCATCTCTTCTGGTACTGAAGTAACAGATTGTGAGTGGTTTTTCTTTCGCTTGCTATTTTATTTTTTTTTTTTTTTTAGTTTTGTAAATGAAAGGAGGAAAAGCAAAAGGAAAAAAAGCGAAGTTAACACACAGATATCCCAAAACTCTTTCAGCCAATTGAAACACAATTTTTTCTTAAGAAATGAGAAGTTGGAAATGTTTTGAGCTTCAGTGAGTGCTCCAGTGCCTTCATTTTTATATCTTTGATTTATTCCAACATGTTACTTCTCTCTGTTCCTGAAATACTCCAGGATTTTTCCCTTTTCCTACATCTTAAAGTCAATTTTGGCTTTCCTTGGAAGGACATTCATCTCCTGGGCTCCTTTTAGGTTCCCTGAACTGAAACATCCCTTCTACTCCACATCAACTTCAAACTATTGGTGAATAGTTTGAACACAGAAATCTCTCTGGGAGAGGGGAAAGGGAGAAAAGGAAAAAAGGGGAAAAGGGGAAGAGGAAGGGGAAGAGGGAAAAGCTGAGAAGGAAAGGAAAGGAAAGGAAAGGAAAGGAAAGGAAAGGAAAGGAAAGGAAAGGAAAGGAAAGGAAAGGAAAGGAAAGGAAAGGAAAGGAAA
>NC_031786.1:1878084-1890675 GCF_001522545.3 Parus major | reverse complement strand
AAAAGGGAAAAGGGAAAAGGGAAAAGGGAAAAGGGAAAAGGGAAAAGGGAAAAGGGAAAAGGGAGAAGGGAAAAGGGAAAAGGGAAAAGGGAAAAGGGAAAAGGGAAAAGGGAAAAGGGAAAAGGGAAAAGGGAAAAGGGAAAAGGGAATCATTTATCTCAAGCTGCAGTTCCAGGGCAGCCCTTGAAAGGTGTCAAAGCCTCCATGGATCTCCTCATCCCTTGGCCTCACTCCCAGCGGGGCTTGGCTGGAAATCCTCCAGTGCACAGGTGGGATTTTAGGGAAACAAACAGCACCATGGGGATGTCAAGTGCTTGTTGAGAAATCCAAGCCCCGGCTCCTCCGTGTCCTGGTCGCCCTTTCCCATCTTGCACATCTGGGACTTTGGCATCTGTCCTGGAGGAAGGACACGCAGCTGAAACACTCTGCTCCGGGCCAAGGAGGCGGGCAGGAAAATTCCTCCTGCCTGGGATGCAGATGGAGGCTGTGAGAGGAATGGAAAACCCAGAGCTGGAAGCCTTCAAGATCAAGGAGGCATCACAAACCTCGCGTTCACTGCCTGGTGGTGTCACCTCTGGCACGCCTCCGGTGACAGCTCCTTTCTTCTCGGGACAAAGGGGTTCCTAAGTGGCATGATTATGATTTTATCAATTTAAAATCATTGTTGTGATTTGATTTGGTGTAACTGATGGTTCTGCTGTTTAAAAGAGTCTGATATTTGAAATTCCACGTGGGTGTGGATAATGTTCATGTGAATAACAAGTGAGATCTGCAGGGGGCAAACACATCCCAGGTCCCTGATGACACCACGAGATGCTCCTGCTGTGCTTTATTTTGGGAATTTTGATTATTCTCTGTTGTCACCGCATAATTTCAGGAAGCTCTGGCACACACCAAGCATCGCTCTAATCTCAGAAAAAACCGAGCCCAGACCTTCCAAAGGGCAAAGAATGAGGTGCAAATTTATCCCTGAACGATGTGGGATGAAGGGAGGGGGAGGAACAGGGATGGAGGAACCTCGGGATGCTCCAGCAGGGAAAATCCCAGGTAAGCTGGAAGCGCAGGAACCCGAGGGCGATGCCAAGTTCATTAGCATATTTAGAGCCACGGGATAATCAGGAAAGGAACACAAAACCGGGAATGTGGCCATTGAAAGCACTTTGTGGTGCAGTGGCCCAGCGCCAGGGCCCCCCTCCAGCCGCTCTCCCAGCCCAGCCTCGGGACTACAAAGCCATGGCAGGGAAAAACCAACACCACTCCCGAAAAACCAAGCCCAACAAAAGCCCCCCCGGCAACAATGGTCTGTCAGGCGTGATTTACTGAGGCTGCAGCCCCCGGGCAAGCTTCAGTGAGCAATCTCAATCCTGGGGGCTCCCACACTGGCCTGCGCCTCCCCGGCACAAAGCCACCGGGAGCACGGGCAATGAAGGCGCTGCCTTTGTGTCCCTGTGGGGAGGCAGGAGAAATGAAGTGTGAAATGTGATATGAAATCAATTTCTACTCTTGGGGGGCTGCCTTGGCAGGGAGGGGTGGGTTTGGTCACCCAGGAATAGATTCTTCATCCGTTTGCTGAGATGCTTCAAGAAAGCCACGCTTTTCCTCCTGGCTTTGCCCATTCCCACATTTTTATTTTTATTTTTATTTTTATTTTTATTTTTATTTTTATTTTTATTTTTATTTTTATTTTTATTTTTATTTCTATTTTTATTTCTATTTTTATTTCTATTTTTATTTTTATTTTTTAAAAGAAATTTATAAATGTGAGGCATTGGCACCCCTCTTGATCTGCCTCACAAAACAATAACAGCCCGTTCTCTGGGGAATCATAGCCCCCATGGAATATTTGTGGGGTAGGGGTGGCCTCCTCTTTCCTCTGCCCCAGTCTGAGTTTCTCTGGTCATGTCACCACCCCACGGCTCCAGATGGTGCCCCAGGAATATCAGAGAGGATTCTGCTGGAGAAACAAACACTGCCCTCCATGCAGTGTGTCCTCACTTCCAATAAATGTGTGCAGCTCCGTGGGTGTCAGCGGGGAGCAGGAACTCCTCCGTGCCTGGAGATGCGGCCTCCAAGCGTGGTTGTTTTCTTTTCCTTCCCCTGGATTTTTTTATTCAAGCTGTTCCTGATGGGGAGTGTGGGATTTCTGCAGTAATGCAGAAATGATAAAGAGCAGGAAATCAAACACGATGCTTGGGATGTGGTGGGGAATCAGAAGAGCAGCATTTATGCGATGAGATATCCCAGGAATCAACTGCCAAATGACATCATAAATTAGATAATCCCAAACAATTGCCTCCCTAGCATCTCCCACATCCCCTCCTCCCGGGACTTGCAGCAATAATCCTCCCTGCTCTGTGGATTCCGGCAGCTGGATGGCTCAAAATCGAGTCGCTACTATAAGAGTTACCTCTTTTCTCCTGGAAATGTTTGAATTCCCCGCTCCTTTTCCACCCCCAGGTCCACCTGAGGTGTTCAGCAGTCCAGCTTCATTTCTGCATCACCATCAGCCTGAGTGTCCCCCCATGGAGCAGGAGCCAGCCCCAGCCAGGGCAGGGCAGCCACACCTTTCCTGTGTGCCTGCCTCTCCCGATTTTGTGCTCAGCCCGGTGTCACCCTCAGTGACCTGCGGGGATGATCCTCTCCACAAGGTTCTGCTTTCCAGCAGCGATTCCCACCTTTCCTGGGGATGGGAATGCGGAGGAGCCCTCCTGGCAGCCACACCTGGGCTGGGCTGTGCCACTCAGAACAGGGAGCAGCTTTGGAGGTGATGGTGGGGTGGTTTGGGGGCTCTGTGAGGAGCAGCCCCAGCACCTTTGGGGTGGGCTCTGCTGATGCTTTCAGTTTTGGCTCTCATATTTCCCAGGTTCTGCATTGGGGCATAACTCTGAATTTCATAGAAAGTGTCAGCAGGGTCTCCTCACAGCTCAGCACACACAACAATCCTTTTCCAGCCCAGAACCAAGGACACCTCTGCAGCTTTGGGCCCAAAAACAACAGTGGATTGAGGGGAGCAATCTGGGAGGACGGGACTTCATTAACTGGAGCTGTAATTGCACAATTAACGCCAATGTGGAAATGGACCAAGGCTTATAAAGGTGTGAAAAGGTGTGATCTGTCATCCATCCTGGGTGGAGCCTCAGCCAGGCCCTTGCAGTGCCCAAGGTGCATCCTTGGAAGGGCTTTAAATAAATCCCTTTATTTAAATCACTTTACTCCTTGAACTCTGTCCAGCCTCTGCTCCAGGGAGCCTCTCCAGGCATCACAGCCACCAGGAAAGCTCTGCCTGTCCTGCCCTAAATCCAGCCTGTGCTGCCCCTGCCCAGCTGTGATGGCTCTGGATGCTTGGACACCTTTCCTTTTCCATGGCACAGAGATCCTGCCATGGAGTTTTGCTCCAGGTGAATCCCAGGAGTTCAGAGGATTCTTTCCTGATGTGTTCAGCATCCCAGCCTGGAGGGGCTGAGGAAGATGCTGCAGCACGACTGCTAAATGCCAGCTCTCACACCTCCTAATCCACTTAGGATGCTTTGTTTGCTTTGAAAACTGTAATAAAACCCATAAATTCACCTCCACCAGCTTCACATCGGCTCAGTTATTTTTCCCTTGTAGGACTTGGATTTATCTCCCCTCAATTACTGTTAAACACACCAACACCATTCAGCAACAAAATCCACTGAACAAAACCCAGCAATAAAATCCACTGACATAATTCAAAACTAAAATCCACTGATAAAAATTCAACACCAACTTCCTTCTGCCCCTTCCTGCCACCTGCTGATGGCAGCACAGAGGTGCCCAGGGAAGGTGGGACCACAATTCCTGCCGGGAATTCTGCCGGGTGTTGGATTGCTGCTCCAAACCAGCCCTGCCTGATAAAGGCAGTTGTTCCTGTGCTCAGCACATTGTTCGCTCCCTCTCCAGATGGAACAGATTAGCCGGGCCCTGAAATGTTGTTAAATAAAATACGCAGAAAGAAAATACAATTATTGCTAAAGTGAAAACATACCGCATGGGATTATTAAAAGACCAAGATGTTTTACATTTTAAGGATGTTCTGCAGGTTTTTGGTGGTGTTTTTTTTTTTCCCAGCCTTCATGCACCAAAAGCTTGCAGGGGTAGTGTTAAACTTTTCCATGTGATCTCAGGGACCTCTCCCAGTGCACGGCTCTGCCAGGGATGGGGTTGCCCTCTGTCCCTGGCCCAGTGCTCAGGGCTGTGGGGTGGGAATTCCAGGGGCCCAAATCCGTGTTTCCTGCTCCTTCCCTGAGCACCAGGCACGCTTGGGGCTCAGCAGAGTTTGTGTTCACCATGTAAAGGGCAAATCTCTTGTGCTGCTTCTCCCCAGTGCCCAGGTGGAGTGGGAACCTGGCCAGGAGAAATCCCAGCAGTCAGAGGAGTTCCCTGAGTGTCATTTCCCCCCCAGATCCCATCCTTGAGTGTCATTTCAACCCCAGATCCCATCCTTGAGTGTCATTTACCCCCCAGATCCCATCCTTGAGTGTCATTTCAACCCCAGATCCCATCCTTGAGTGTCATTCTCCCCCAGATCCCACCCTTCAGTGCCATTACCTCCAGATCCCATCCCTGAGTGTCATTCTCCCCCAGATCCCATCCCTGAGTGTCATTCTCCCCCAGATCCCATCCTTGAGTGTCATTCTCCCCCAGATCCCATCCTTGAGTGTCATTTCCTCCCCAGATCCCATCCGTCAGTGCCATTACCTCCATATCCCATCCCTGAGTGTCATTCCTCCCCCCAAATCCATCCCTGAGTGTCATTTCCCCCATTTCAGACCCCATCTGAACCCAACTGTGTGCAAAGTCCTCCCAGATTCTCCAGTTTGTGTGCTGTGATAAGCTCAGTCTAATAATTACTGATTTTAGCACCACAGACTTGTGGGATGGTTGGGGGTGGAAGGGATCTCAAAGATCATCTCATCCCATCCCTGCCATGGCAGGGACACCTCCCACTGTCCCAGGCTGCTCCGAGCCCTGTCCAACCTGGCCTTGGACATTCCAGGAGTAGCCACAACTTCTCTTTAATACAAGAAATTCTCTCAAAGATTATTTTGAAAGGATTCTGCAAACCTTGGTCTCTCCAGGACCACTTTGGGCTGTTCACTAATTCCAGGGGCAGCCAGCAGCTGGGAAGTGGAGATGGATAAGGTGAGGCCTGCAGTGATTTTGGCTACAGAAAGCACAGCTGAGTTTAAAATCAGCTTGGTGAGTCCTCAGCAAGTCCCCAGCTCAGAGAGCTCAGCAGCTCTGACTTGATGAGTTTATTTGAGCACGTGTTTAATGTCTTTCCTGGATCTGGCTGCAGCAAAGCCAAGCCTTGCAGACAGTTTCAGGTGAGTGGTGATAATAAATCACTTTTTAAATGGCCTTGGAAGGGGAGTTTTGGTCTCTCCTGAGCATCACTCCATCTCCTTAATGTCCCTCTGCCTAAATCAACTCATTCATGATGGATGAAAAATAAATTCAGCTCCTTGAAGCCGTTCTCTGCCGTTTGGTTTTGAATGTCTGAGGCCGTGCTGGTGGCTGGGGACTGATGACAGGACTCGTCCCCAGCAGCCCAGGCTGGCTTTTCACCAGGCTGTCACTCACCAAGGACATTTCCAGCATGGGGAGGGGTTTGGGGAGGATGTTCAGCCACATCTGCACTGCAGAGCACAGCTGGAGAGGCAGGCACAGCCCCCCTGCTCATTAATTAGGGAGCAGTTATTAGAAAACCTGGAAACACAAAGCTGAAAATAAAAAAAAATCCCTGCTTTAATCAGATTTTCCTGCAGCCACATGGAAAATTCCACCTCTAAATCTGTCTTAGAGGAATTTGTAAAATTTGATAGAACCCCCCCAAGCCTGCTCTGGTTCAGGTGTTTGGTCAGCAGGAGGGTGGCAATTTTTTGCCATATAAAACCCCTAAAATGTTGCAAATTCCTTTAAAATAGAACATGAAATAGACCCCAGCTGATTTTTACAAGAACCATGAATTTTTAGCAGAATTCTGATGATTCCAGGGTGTTTTTCCACATTATGGTACCTTGAGAATGCATCAGGATGCAGGTGTGGGGGACTGAGTATAAAAACATCAATATTTATTTAAAATGTTGATGTTTTCTGTTCTAAGAAAAAAAGTGCAAGTCTGTGGTATGTCCAAAATGCTTTTTTAGTGTGCAGGAATATTTCTCTGGTGGAAAACTTTGCAGAAAACCAAATATTAGGGGAAGGATTGTGGAATGTGTTTGCCATGGCAAAGGGAAAAGCAGCAGTGGGAAACTGCTGAGCTGTGCTTTGCATTTTAAAAATGTGTGCAGATTCATGGAAAAGTGGGAATGCAGCAGAAGGAAAGGAGCTGCTGCTGATGACAACTTTCTTTCCTTTAAAAAAACAGCTGCTGGTGGCAGCCTGGAGTTAAAACCGTGCACTAAGAGGAGTTTTGTTTCATAATATCGGAACTAGAGTGGGAAATCTGCTCCAGGCTGGACCTGGAGCATGGAATTCCCATGGGAATCCAGCACAGTTCTGCTGGGGAACTCTCTGGGATGCTGGGGGGGACAAAGGGACACCCATTTAAATCAGCTTTTCCACTCTCAGAGCCTTCAGATTTTCACTCCATCCCAATCACACCACTCACAAACTGATTATTTCTAAAGGCTGGTTTCAGAGCATTCCCAAATTCCTGAGGGACCAAGCTGATGTCTCGATGCAGTTTTATTGTTAATTAAATGTTCTCCCAGCAGATCCTCTCTGAACCCCATCACCCCTCATCCATGCTGGGAATGCAGATTCACCTTGGATTTAAATCTGATTGAAACTTGAGCTCTGCCACAGCTCCCCCAGGTGATTTTACCAAGTCACTTAATCCATCAGGATCTCAGCTGCCCCAACCAGAATTCAGGAAGAAAAGCGTTTTCCTCCATCCCATGAAGTGTTTTGCAAAGAGGCCTCAGTGATGTACTTAGGGATTTCCTCTGTGGGAGCTGAAACACCTCAAATCCTGTCAGAACCCCTCCAAACGTTCCAGCCCAATAAAGTTCAAATGGGGAATAACACATTTGTTAAAAGAGGCCCGATTTTATGCTGAGAGGATGACATGGCCAAGAGACCATACATCCCTCAAAAAAAATTAATATATATATATATATATATATATAAAATAAAAAATGAGGACAAGATTACCCAGCCAACGTAAACTGGAGTGGCGTGGTCGGGGTTTTTAAGATTTTTAGAGACACTTGGAATGAAAGAGGGAAAAATCCCACAGCCAAGTCTCCGGCACCGCACGGCCTGTGTACACTGCAGGAGGAAACTTGGGTTATGAGCAAATATTTTAGTACAAATCAAATGCCTTCCAGGGATCAGCAGCTGGGAAGGCGGGAAGAAATTAATATTGGAAGCTTTAGAACTTCCCAGAACTATTCCCTCCCTCCTTGATTGAGGGAATTAACTTTTATTTTATTAACTTTTTAATGCCCTTCTCCCATCCAGGGTGCTCTGAAGGGTTTCTCCCCTCCTCCAAAAGGGCTGCCCTGGGCATGTTGCTCTTCTGAGGCTTTAAGCAGCAGCTGGCTGTGATTAAGTGGATTGGGAGGATCAGGGCTTGATTAACTTTGTGCTGCTCCTGCTTTGCTCAGGTTCCTGCAGGAGAATTAATCCCTGGGTTCGGGAGAATGTTGGGATCTAATGGATACCAGACCCTGGGAGCCCACCCAGTGCCAGAGCCTGGCTTGGGCACGTTCAGGCTCCCTTCCCCTGTCCTGCCAAGGGGAAACTCCCATGGGCTCCGTGCTGCTCTGGGGTTTGGTCCAGGTGTTCCTAAACCCAGCGGGTTTCCAGCCAGCTCCACCTCTGGATCTGTTGTTCTGTTATGGAATTTTTCAGGGCTGTAGAGAATCATGGAATGGGTTGGGAAGACCTTAAATATTTTATTATTATTATTATTATTATTATTATTATTATTATTATTATTATTATTATTATTATTATTATTATTATTATTATTATTATTATTATTATTATTATTATTATTATTATTATTATTCAGAAGGCTCTGGGCACAGACACCTTCCACTGTCCCAGGCTGCTCCAGCCTGGCCTTGGACACTTCCAGGGATCCAGAGGCAGCCACAGCTTCTCTGGGAATTCTGTGCCAGGCTTCCCCACCCTCAGAGGGAACAATTTTTCCCCAAAATCTCATCTAAAACTCCCCTCCTTCACCTTAAGGCCATTACAAATGTCTGGGTGGGCAGATTTTTCTGAAGCAGAAGAAATTTCCAGGTAACACCAGCAGAACTGAGGGCTGTAAGTGATGTTTATTTTGCATAATAGATAAACAATTCCTGGCAAAGGTTATTTTGAAAGGAATCTGCAAACCTTGACCTACCAAGGACCAATTTGGGCTGGAGTTATTTATTAATTACAGGGATATTATGGGGATTTCACACAGAAAATCGTGTTTTCTACATTGAAAGTACAGCAGTGCTTGAATGAAACCCCAAAACTTCAACCACTGTGATTATAGCATAAGAAACACCAGGCTCTGAGTGCATAAAATATTCTTTTATTACCCAAACAAGAGGGACACACTTTCCTGGAGGCAGATTTCTGAGCAGAGCTCCTTGTCCAAGCCCCTGCAAAACAAGGGATGTCCCTTCAGCAGTGACAGGGCACTTGATTTTCTGCAAAGACAAGAGAATTTGTCCATCCTGTACAAATTGTGACACTTGCTGGCCAAAACCTCACTCTAAGTGTCCCCAAGTGCCAGGTTTTATAATGTCTTTTTGCTTTTTCAATCTGAGCCCCAGAAAGGGGCAGGGAAAGCGAGATGAGCACAAAGCAAATCAAAATTCTCCTATTAACGAGCATCATTAAGCAGCTCTGACATTGCTGTCATTTCCCTCTGCAAAGAAATCCTACAACAATCCTAAATCAATAACTGAGCCAAGGAAGCTGCTGCTCTCCCAAGGAGCTTCTGCTTCATTGAAAGTGGAATGTAAAAATAGCAAGAATTAGAAAAGAAATAAAAATCAAAAGAGTGCAAATGGAGGCTTGGCTGGGCTTCTGCACTAAATTCTGCCTTGATGGAAACGAATAAAGCTCAAGTGAAGTCCACAGGCTTCTCCTAATTATATCACAAGGTTTTATTCCACTTAAATTTTCATGAAAGACTTCTGATTTCTTTTTATTAATCTCCATGGGAGTATAACATGTTGGTTAACCAGGAGAAAGGAAGCCAAAAAAAAAAAGATGAAAACTCTTGATGGCCGTGTTTGTCGGGATAGATCAATTGTGGGGTTTCAACTGGGTATGGAAATTCCCTGCTTGCAATATGGCTAAAAAGAAAGAGCATGGATGATTTAACAATTTACATAACCTGAGAGACTCAGCTGCAAATTGAATGAATGGGGCTCTTTGTTTTCTCTAAACTGGAATAAAAAGAGAGGGAGAACAAAACAAAACAAAAAAAAATAAAGGAAAAAAAAAAAGGTTCTTATATAATTGTCTCTGTGACTGGCATGATAGGAAGTTTTCTGGCTATTGGTGGAATTAAGACTGGGAATTATGAGAAAACACAAAGCAATCAAGGGGCAGTTGAGCAATTGTACAGAGGGACTAATGGGGAGTGACAGAGCCAGGCCTGCCCAGGGCCAGGCTGGGCTTTGCACCATTGTCCTGAGCAGAGCTGGGTCCCTCCGGGGCCAGCCGGGCCCTGAGTGCCCAAAGCCCCCTCAGGACATCCCGCAGCTCCCGGGGAGCCTCAGGGCTGTGCTGGGATCCCCCCGAGCCCTGAGTGCCCAGAGCCCCCTCAGGACATCCCACAGCTCCCGGGGAGCCTCAGGGCCGGGCTGGGATCCCTGAGTGCCCAGAGCCCCCTCAGGACATCCCGCAGCTCCCGGGGAGCCTCGGGGCTGTGCCCGGAGCCTCCCGGGCCCTGAGTGCCCACAGCCCCCTCAGGACATCCCGCAGCTCCCGGGGAGCCTCGGGGCTGGGCTGGGCTGGGATCCCTGAGTGCCCAGAGCCCCCTCAGGACATCCCACAGCTCCCGGGGAGCCTCGGGGCCGGGCTGGGATCCCCCCAGGCCCTGAGTGCCCACAGCCCCCTGGGCCTGAGTGAGGTGTCCTTGATTGCCAGGCCTGGAGAGGAATTGTTGTGTCTGAGGCAAATGGGGAAGCAGCAGCTGGCACTGTGTGTGGAGTTTGGAGTTATCCACTGAAGAGCCGCAGGATCACAAATAGATGGGAAATACAAAAGATGAAACCCTGAGGCATCAGAGCCATGTCCCCTCTGGCCTGGCCAGCACACACCACCAAAACCAGAAATAATTTCTCTCTTTTTCATGTGGGCATCTGCTCCTCTGTTAAATGTGGATCCCTCAAAGAATCCAGGGAAATCCTGAGCTGCTCTGGAAGCTGCAGTCAGCCCCCAGGGCTGTGAGGATGCCACGGGGCTCTCCCTGCCTGCACCAGGCTGGAAAGGCCCTCTCGAATAAACAGCTGGGAATGGGAATGGAATAGAAATGGGAATGGGAATGGGAATGGGCATGGGAATGGGAATGGAAATGGGAATGGAAATGGGAATGGGAATGGGAATGGGAAAAACCTCTGGCAAACATCTGGCAGCAAAGCTGGTGCCATATGGGGCGTATCTCCGCCCTGAACTGGTGCAAGAGGGAAAAACAAACTTCACCTCTCTGACTGGAACCAGCAGATGAAAACAAATTAACCTTTTTTTAAATTATTTGTGTGTGTGCGTGTTGTATATTTGAAGCCAATGTCTGTTTGAATGTCCTGCTTTAAAGCTCTGGGTTAGAAATTCCTCGGTTTGCCCCCTCCCCTCTGAGCAGAACCAGCTCAAGTCAACAAATTCTCCCTCATCAATCATGGCCAGGATTCTTTTTCCTTTTTTTTTTCCTGTCCCAATCTTTGTATTCACTGTGGACATCACATTTTATTTCCACATCAGGCATTAAAATTATCAAATTGTGGCCTCTAACGTGCTTGTAAATTTTTTTCCTTCTTTTTATTCCAAACAGATTTTTATCATTCAATGAAAAAACTCTTAATTAAAGGCTCGTGGCACAATGACCCTGGGTGGGCCTCATTTATTTCAGGGCAGATCCCTGCCATAAAACCTTCATCAAGATGATGATGGGAGCTCAACTTCCTTATTAAACTCCAGAGATTTCACACAGAAAATCAGATTTTCTGAACTGAAAGTACAACAGAATGAATGAATGAAACACCAAAACTTCAACCACTGAAACTGTAATGTAAGAAACACCAGGCTCTGAGTCTGTAACATGTAAAAAAGAATTAAAACCTTCTATATCCAGCATTAAACCTACATAGATCCATGAGTTCTGGTCAAGTTTATCTCTTATTCTCCAAAATTTGATATAGCAACAGTGTGTTTTTACCCACAGTCTTCTCCCAAAAATAATCACATATTTCGAGAGCTTCTTTCAGGGTAACTTTTTTTTCTCATTAAAAAAAAAATAATAAATGGCAATATCTGAACCACATTTAGGTATTTTATTTGCTCTAGGGCCTGCCAACCCAAACAATGATTTGTGTCTTTATAGGAAGGCACTTCACCATTTTCAAATAAATATTTAAATGCTCCTTCACAGGAAAAAATATTCCTGTGGTTAGGTGAGATATGCTGGAAAAATTAAGGCTGTTCCTCAAAGGCCTCGTGTTGTTACACTTTCCTGTTCTTAATTTGCTTAATCCTTCCTCAAAATCAAAAAATTCAGATCAGAGCAAAAGAAAAAGTGTTTTAAAAGGAGCTTTGATACCCACAGCAGATTCCTTAATGAGTTTTATTTCAGCAATCTGCTGCAGAAAGAGATGGCGATGAAATAAGGGCTTTAATCTTTATAATTTATCTGTTTTCCTGGTGATGGTGCTACACAAATTCTGTGGCTGCCAGAAAAAGCCTGAATAGATTTGAAAGGGATAAAGTTTTGGTTTTTATGTGTGTTTGTAATCAAAGAGGTGCCACTTAAGTATCAAATTTCCATTTTCCCTCTAAAAAAAAGCAGGAAAATGATGAAAGGGAGGATGATGAACACCCTGACACAAATTTGTGCTGTCACAGGGAACATCAGCACTTTCTATTTAAGTACCTCTCAGAAAAAGGCTGAGTAGGGAAAAGAAAAAGAAGAAAAAGGTAAGTATTTGCACCCCATGAGCTTTTTGGTGGGGAGAGAAGTGAATCCTGCCTTTCTGCCTGACAGAAAAAAAGCTTAAATGGGGAAACTCCTCTTAAATTTCCCATTTCCAGGCGGTTTTTTAAGTCCTGACAGACTTACTTCTGGTTTAAACTGGTAGAGAAGCTCGTCAGCCACAGAGCCACAGCTTCATCTTGGTGTCCCACCCAGAAAATCCCTCTGGAGCCATGGAAAAACCCAGATCAAGATCGTGGAGGGCTGAAGGAAAACTTCCCTTTTTCAGGCAGCACCTTTTGCTCTTGATGCTGCAACCTCCCAGTGCTTGAACCTCATCCCTTCTTTCCTAACGAGCTTCTCGTTATGGTAACCCTGAAATTCCCATACTGATATCCCCGATCTCCAAATCCTGATATCCCTGA